>NW_027508843.1:45000-145000 GCF_051911475.1 Siphateles boraxobius
ATCCATCATAAAAGTGCATCTATCCATCATAAAAGTGCATCTATCCATAATAAAAGTGCATCTGTCCATCATAAAAGTGCATCTGTCCATCATAAAAGCTCATTTATCCATCATAAAAGTGCATCTGTCCATCATAAAAGTGCATCTGTCCATCATAAAAGTGCATCTATCCATCATAAAAGTGTATCTGTCCATCATAAAAGCTCATCTGTCCATCATAAAAGTGCATCTATCCATAATAAAAGTGCATCTATCCATCATAAAAGTGCATCTGTCCATCATAAAAGTGCATCTATCCATAATAAAAGTGCATCTGTCCATCATAAAAGTGCATCTGTCCATCATAAAAGTGCATCTATCCATCATAAAAGTGCATCTGTCCATCATAAAAGTGCATCTATCCATAATAAAAGTGCATCTGTCCATCATAAAAGTGCATCTGTCCATCATAAAAGTGCATCTGTCCATCATAAAAGTGCATCTATCCATCATAAAAGCTCATCTATCCATCATAAAAGTGCATCTATCCATCATAAAAGTGCATCTGTCCATCATATAAGCGCATCTCTCCATCATAAAAGCGCATCTATCCATCATAAAAGTGCATCTATCCATCATAAAAGTGCATCTCTCCATCATAAAAGCGCATCTCTCCATCATAAAAGCTCATCTATCCATCATAAAAGTGCATCTATCCATCATAAAAGTGCATCTGTCCATCATAAAAGTGCATCTGTCCATCATAAAAGCTCATCTATCCATCATAAAAGTGCATCTATCCATCATAAAAGTGCATCTCTCCATCATAAAAGCGCATCTCTCCATCATAAAAGCTCATCTATCCATCATAAAAGTGCATCTATCCATCATAAAAGTGCATCTGTCCATCATAAAAGTGCATCTATCCATCATAAAAGCTCATCTATCCATCATAAAAGTGCATCTATCCATCATAAAAGTGCATCTGTCCATCATATAAGCGCATCTCTCCATCATAAAAGCGCATCTCTCCATCATAAAAGCTCATTTATCCATCATAAAAGTGCATCTGTCCATCATAAAAGTGCATCTATCCATCATAAAAGTGCATCTGTCCATCATAAAAGTGCATCTATCCATCATAAAAGTGCATCTATCCATCATAAAAGTGCATCTATCCATCATAAAAGTGCATCTGTCCATCATAAAAGTGCATCTATCCATCATAAAAGTGCATCTGTCCATCATAAAAGTGCATCTATCCATCATAAAAGCGCATCTCTCCATCATAAAAGCTCATCTATCCATCATAAAAGTGCATCTGTCCATCATAAAAGCGCATCTATCCATCATAAAAGCGCATCTATCCATCATAAAAGCTCATTTATCCATCATAAAAGTGCATCTGTCCATCATAAAAGTGCATCTGTCCATCATAAAAGCTCATCTATCCATCATAAAAGTGCATCTATCCATCATAAAAGTGCATCTATCATCATAAAAGTGCATCTATCCATCATAAAAGTGCATCTATCCATCATAAAAGCTTATCTATCATCATAAAAGTGCATCTATCCATCATAAAAGTGCATCTATCCATCATAAAAGTGCATCTATCCATCATAAAAGTGCATCTATCCATCATAAAAGTGCATCTGTCCATCATAAAAGTGCATCTATCCATCATAAAAGTGCATCTATCATCATAAAAGTGCATCTATCCATCATAAAAGTGCATCTATCCATCATAAAAGCTTATCTATCATCATAAAAGTGCATCTATCCATCATAAAAGTGCATCTATCCATCATAAAAGTGCATCTGTCCATCATAAAAGTGCATCTGTCCATCATAAAAGTGCATCTATCCATCATAAAAGTGCATCTATCCATCATAAAAGTGCATCTAACACTTATTTATATATACAGCAATAAAAAAAAAACTTTCAAATCACCTCAAGGGAAATTCCGCCACCACGGCACACACACACACACACACACACACACACACACACACACACACACACACACACACACACACACACACACACACACACACACACACACACACACACACACAGATGAGGTGGGAATCAATCCATAAATATATATCTTAAACATACAGTTCTCTCCCTTTATGAAACCCTCGGCGAGGAGTTCTCACTAATGTTTAATGAGTGTGTGAGTATATGTATTTGTTCTCCAGAATCACAGAGTGTGCACATCTCATCTGAGTTTCCATCCAAACACTACAAATACAGGACCGCAGTGTTTTTATCGTTTCTGTAGCCATGGATCATCGCTCATAGGAATGTAGTCTCAAAAATTGTGCAAAATAGTTTTGAAGTTTGACTGCAATGTCTCTAGTCAAGCAGCCGAGGTTTATTAGACGTTTGGCCTTGTGTGCTGCGTGTTCCAGCTGTAGTTTAACAGCAGTGAGTCAGTGATTGTGCTGAACGCTGGAACAGACGAGGCCTGTCTCTGTCCCGTGGGCTTCTCCAGTCCTCATGAATGTGCTTATACAGGACTGGAGCAGGGGTGGGAGTTCTGGACTCGATCCGCATGCCTGAAGCTCCTCTCAGAGACATGCTTCCCGTGCCTCGGCCCACTGCAGTGTGTGTGGGACACAACCTCACATCACAACAACACCAGAAACTAGGGGTGCCACAATATATCACAATACAAAACTGCATCATATCATGGATAGTGACAATATGTTTTGTGTGTAATTCAACCAAACATTTTTTTTAATGTCAATACTACATTAAACTACTATATATAATGTTGAATATAATGTATATATTACGATCCGTCTAGGCTAAATCGTAACAAAAAAGAAAAAGAACACGACTCCCATGCCCAGTCGTCAGACCAAAAGAAAACCAATGAGCCCAAAATTCAAGATAAAACAATAAACGTTTCATTAAGATAAAGAAAGATAAACAGTAAAATATAAAATGTAAGTATTTCCAGAGTAACATAAACCAGTGGGTGTATAGATTTCAGGAAGACCCAAGGCCCAAAATAACAAACAAAACAAATAAAAGAAAACAATATCAAACTAACTTCCCTCAGAGTATCCAAATCACAAAACAAGACGAACGTGATATCAAAGAAAAGGGCAGGTCAACCCTACAAAACACCATCACTGAAAAATAAAAAAAACAATCTAAATCAGGTAGTGGTCTGACGGCTGAAGAGGAGACTGGACAAGTGCGACCGGCCCGGAATCGCAACAGCTCGCTTCAAAGGGCGGAAGCTGGAGTTTTAAACCCACGCCAATTAAAGGGGGTGGAGCCATCCCACAGCTGATCCTGATTAGAGCAAACAGAAATAACAGACAACAAGAAGCACACAGAAATAACAAGAAACAGAAAAAACAACAACAAGGAATACATAATTCCGTAACACCCCCTCAACTAAGAGTTAACATCATTCCTATACAGAGCGTGACAACGCATCTGCTTACACATTCTCTTTTCCCTTCTTATAACAAATGTCAATATTAAACTCTTGTACAATCAATGCCCACCGCATAATGCGTTGATTAGAGTTCCGCATTTTTGCAAGAAAGGTTAGTGGGTTATGATCAGTATAAACTTTAACTGGCAACGAACTAGAACCCACATACACTTCAAAATGTTGAAGAGACAGTAATAGCGCTAAAGCTTCTTTTTCAACAGTGCTATAATGCAATTGGTGTTTTAAAAACTTCTTCGAGAAGTAGCACACGGGGTGATCCATACCGTGATCATCTTCTTGCAGGAGTGCTGCACCAGCTCCGTTAGCACTGGAATCCACTTCAATTTTGAAAGGCAATGAGAAGTTCGGGGCTTTTAACACAGGGGTGCTACATAACAAAATTTTAACTGAATCAAAAGCTGTTTGACAAAGATCAGACCAAACAAAGTCTCGTGATTGACTGAGCAAATTCGTAAGAGGCAAAACAATATCTGAAAAATTTCTGCAAAAGCCACGATAATAACCCACCATGCCTAAGAAACGTCTCAGTTCTGTTTAAGTTCTTGGCATAGAGTATTCTAGGATAGCTTGCACTTTAGCAGACACGGGGCAAACTTGTCCCTGACCCACTTGCTTTCCTAGGTAAGTTACAGTGGCTTTACCGAACTCGCACTTTGCGAGATAAACGGTAAGTGAAGCCTCTTGAAAGCGATTAAAGACATTGCGAAGAGTTTTCAAATGATCATCCCAGGAATAAATCACAATATCATCTAAGTATGCCTCACAATTAGAAACACCGGCTAACACAGAATTCATAAGGCGCTGGAATGTGGCCGGAGCATTTCGGAGGCCGAAAGCCATAACTGTGTATTCTAGTAAGTTGTCAGGAGTGACAAACGCAGAAATTTCGGCAGTGCCGGGCGTTAAGGGTACCTGCCAGTAACCCTTAAGCAGATCTAACTTAGTAACAAACACAGCTGAACCAACTTTATCCACGCAGTCCTCCATACGAGGAAGGGCAAATGAATCTGCTTTCGTAACTGCATCAACCCTTCGATAATCAGTGCAGAAACAAATTGAACCATCCCTCTTGGGAACCAGAAGACAAGGTGAACTCCAGGGACTGTTACTAGGAACAGCAAAACCATTGTCAAGAAGGTACTTTATCTCAGATTGCATTAATTCACGTTTAGTGGGGTTTAAACGGTAAGCATGCTGCTTAATCGGAGTTTGATCTCCTATCTCAATGTCGTGAAATGCAGCAGTAGTACGAGAAGGCACATCTGAGAACAGAGCAGAGTGAGACTGTATTAACTCACATACATCACGTCGAGACAAATCAGGCAGATATGACAGAAATTATTTTAAATCTGCCAGAATCTGCGAATTCCGCAATCGCATACCAATCACAGGAATGTTACGTAGAGTCAAACCATCTTCATCAGAACAACATGTCGCATGCACAGAAACAGAAGCAACTGGGACAACAGGGTTACTAGACTCTTTGTCATTATCTCGCGTCACATATGTTTTTAACATATTAATATGGCATATGCGAGTCTTCCTTTTCCTGTCAGGAGTGCATATCACATAATCAGTTTCACTCAGCTTGGATTCGACAACATACGGACCATGGAAACGTGCTTGCAGAGCAGATCCCAAAATTGCGAGTTAAACTAAGACTTTATCGCCTTTGTCGAAACCGCGAGAAACAGCCTTTTGATCAAAATGAGCTTTCATTTGCGCCTGGGTAGACGATAATGCACTACGAGCCAGATCACAGACTTTATGCAACCGCTCACGAAAGGAGCTCACATAATCCAGCACATTAGTCGAAGTGGATTCCCTAGACATCCACTTTTCCTTCAAGAGCTTAAGCGGACCTCGGACAGTGTGCCCAAAAACCAAGTCTGCCGGACTGAAACCCAGAGATTCTTGTGTGGTTTCACGTATAGCAAATAACAACAATGGTAAGCCTTCGTCCCATTCTTTCGCGGAATCAGCAAAATAAGTACGGAACATGGACTTCACAGTCTGATGAAATCTTTCCAAAGGGCCTTGCGACTCTGGATGATAGGCGCTAGCCACACGATGCTTTATGTTCAGTTGAGTCAAAACTTGTTTAAAAACCCTGGACATAAAATTAGATCCTTGATCGGTTTGTACGATCTTTGGTAATCCAAAAGTAGAAAAAAATTAAATCAAAGATCGCAAAACAACCTTAGTACTCAAAGAACATTAATGGTACAGCCTCTGGGAAGCGAGTAGCCGTACACATCATCGTGAGTAAATATTTGTGCCCAATTTTCGTTTTTGGCAACGGACCAACGCAATCTAGTATGAGGTGTTCAAACGGTTCCCCCACAACGGGTATAGGACACAAAGGAGCATAAGGAATCGTCTGGTTTGGCTTTCTCACGAGCTGACAGACATGACAGGATCGACAGTATTTCGTTACATCCGACTTCAAACCAGGCCAGAAAAAATGTCTTAATTCGTTTATACGTCTTCGTAATGCCCAAATGGCCCGAAAAATGAGCCAAGTTCAAAACGTAAGAACGCGAGTTTACAGGTACCACGTTCTGATAAACTGAGTTGCATTCAAATTCACGAACTTGGACTACTAAAAGTGTTCCTGCAGCGGGACTATTCTCTGGCTCGAGTGTGTGTGGACAGACATGCCTGAGCTTGTGTTTTGGGTTAAGCTGCGTTGCTTTGACATTGTGGAAAATAGAATAATAGAAAAAAAATGTATTATCCTTTTTACCCGTTATTATCAATCTAAATTAATCTACTGCGAAATATAGGAGAAATTTTGTTTTTCTATATTAAATTTCGTTTATTTATTTATTTAAGTATAAAATCTATCTATATTGCACCAAATATGACGCTTCACTCCCTTCTGAAGTCGTTTGGATGAACAGTTCTCGAAATAATCAAAATGCAAACGGACAGACAGACACACGCACATTTGCACACACACTCAAGGTCTCTCGCTCTCTCCCTCTCTGTCGTGTGCGCGCTACACGGTTTGGAGCTCGCGAGCTCTAGATTCTGGGAGATTTGAACTAATTTTGAACTTCCGGGAGACTTGGGATATCTGAGACATATAGAGATTCCGAATATTCGATGTTCATTACTACCGAAGCTTCGAAGCTCAAAAAATGGTATTCGGACCAGCCCTAGAATCGTGACATGAGGACATCATTGTGCCCCTACCATAAACTATAGAGTTTACAATACAGCCTAGATATGATGTGTATGACTCTATTATATATATATGAGAAGAGACATTAAGATTTTGGAGGAAAACATTCCATGATTTCTCTATATCTAATGCTAGTGAATGGTGCCTAATGTAGACCAAGGCAAATATCTGTAGTTAAACAGTATGTTCATTTTTTTCTGAAAATGTTTGATTGTTTCTCTCTAGAGAATGCTGTTATTTGTCGGCTGGGGTCGTATGCAGCCTCTTGAAGCTGACTAAACATGGATTTTGGACGTCAAAAATGGTCAACGTTGGGCACCATTCACTTGCATTAGATGGAGAAAAATCCTGGAATGTTTTCCTTCATAACTTTAATTTCTCAGTGGCTCCGGAAAGAAAGTTATTTACATCTTGGATGGCCTTGGGGTGTGTAAATAACCAGGAAATATTTATTTTTGGGTGAACTATTCTTCTAAGCTTCTCATTGACAACATTATATATAATATAATCGTCTTCCTCTGACGTAATGTTACTGATTATTACACTTCAGACTGTCGTGGTGAAAGAGTTTCCCTTGTACTGATTTTGAGTGACTCAATATTGCGATAGTATCTTTATTTGCAGACGCAGGTAATCACACACACTCAGTCAATCTCTCTCTCTCTCTCTCTCTCTCTCTCTCTCTGTTTACCTCATACCTTATGGAGCTTACCTCGATCTAGTTCCTCTTCTCGTGAGAGGGCTACTTCGGCTCATGGCTGATCTGAGGTTGACAGTGTCCTCGGGCCACACGCCCGTCTCTGGCGTCGCAAACTGTGGTGCTTCCGGATGAGATTGCTGGTTCCTCTCCCAGCGTTTCATTCGGGGTGCCGGCGGATGATCAGATGTCGATCACTGCATCACAAGTTGAGAGCATCGGGCTTGAGTGGAACCGTTCACCGTGCCCTGAGCGCTCAAGGCTGGATGACTGGTTCTTGGGGGCAGCGCCCGCCTCCAGTTCCTTTCTTACCGGAAGTGCATGAGGAAGTCACCAGTTCGTGGAGCACCTCTGACTGCCCGTACCCGTTCTGGGGCTACCTCCGCCTTCACTGCCCTCGATGGCGGGGCGGCCAAGGGCTATTTACCCCCAGTGGAGCACTTTGTTGTGATGCAACTGTGTTCTCAGAGCGCCTCCACCTGGCATGGCAACCCCAAGCACCTGTCCGAAGTCTGTAAGTTCTCAACTACTTTCGTGGCCAAGGCTTACAGAGCGGCGGGTCAGGCCACCTCCGCTTTGCAAACAGATGCACGAGGGCAGTGCTGACCCAGGGCTTATGCAGGATAGTGCAATAGTGCACACTGCTACCGACCTCTCCCTATGGGTGACAAAGCTCACTGCGTGGTCCCTGGGCCAGGTGATGTCCACTTTGATGGTCCAGGAACGCCACCTATGGCTTAACCAGATATACGGGAGTCTGAGCGAACCCGTTTCCTCAACTCCCCTATCTCCCAGGATGGCCTCTTCAGCAGTGCGGTCGAGGACTTTACCCAGCAGTTCTCGGCCACCCAGGAGCAGTCTGAGGGGATTAAACACATTCTGCCCTCCACTTCCGCAAGGCCACAGCAGCAGCCTCCACCCAGGCCACAGCGTGAGACATAGCGTCTCCGGCCCTAAGCCTGCCAAACGCCAGGCAAAGCGGCGCTCTTGAGATGGGCAACCCGGAGTCAGGGTCGTTAGTTCTTCAGGAGATGGTAGCAGGACCACTCCTTCCCCGGAGGAGGGCCGGGGCAGAATCCTTTGTTCTCCTTTTCTTTCCCTTCTGCCGCCGGCCTAACAGCTGGGGCTAGCCAATTTGTCAAAGAAAGAACTAACACAAACTCTGCCTCCGGGTCCCAAGAGGGCGCGGATGACAGTGGGCGAAGCAACGCCTCTCTGCTCTCGTCCCCCTCTTCTCCGGTCGCCAGCTCTCTGGCAGAGGCAGCCCCAAGAGAACGCTCTGCCATGTCAGGGCCGTGTGTTCCACCTTGCTACCCCATGGCGGGTACGCCTGTAGTTCCTCTGATCCCACGCACCCTCCGCACTTAAGTAGATAGAACGCAGTGTTTCAGGACGTCAGACAAGCTCTTTGTCTGTTACGGATGCCAGCAGAAGGGAAAGGCTGTCTCCGAGCAGAGGCTGTCCCACTTGGATAGTGGATGTTAATTCCTTGGCCTACCGAGCTCAAAGTCTGCCCTGCCCCCAGGGGGGAAAGCACACTCGACCAGGGGTCGACGGCACCTCGCTAAAAGACATTTGTAGAGCTGCGAGCGGCGACGCTTAACAAATTTTTTCGAGATTCTATAACATCTGTGTAGAGCCCATGTCCTCCCGTATACTCACATCAGGTAGCCAGTAAGTAGGACCTCCTCGGTGTCATTCGCTTGCTGTGTCATTTCACTCCACGGACTGGATGCGTGCGCTAATTTCCTCAGGTCAGTTCCTCAGTTCTGAACCCTGGGTTCCTGCAGCAGTATTGACGTCTAACATATGTGCGCTGCCCTCTTGTCGGACTGGGTGCCTCCATGTGTTGCAATTCCCCTGCTGGGCAATCCCACGTGTGTATTTCCACAATAAGTCTCCTCTGGTAGCATGTGTCTTTTCCTTGGCAAGACCACTCTTGCCTCTCTGACGTTGAAATGCACTCCACCCTCTGGCTGGGTTACCTCAGAGATCTTCCATATGTATTCCACCTAGGTGGTTCATGTGTGTATTCTTATGTCCTCCCTACGGGTAGGCATCATGCTTGCATTTTCCTGATGGAGTTTGCTACCCTGTGTACCTTGGTAACTCTTGCGTTTAGCTTAGCCCTTCGCTCGTGCTTTCCTCACGGCAGGGCGCTATGGCTAGCGCAAGGCACTGGAAGACAGCCATTGTGGTGTTTTGGATTGGACCCCATTCGTCAGACGTTCATACGTAACGTAGAACGTTCCTCCAGCTGAAAGGGAACGTCTCGGTTACGTATGTAACCCTCGTTGCCTCCCCTTGCCACAACCGCTGTACCTCACCTCTCAGCTCCTCAGTGAAGAATATGAATGCGAGAGTGCACGCACTGCTCCTTATAGACACACACAGCAGGGCGGAGCTCAAGGTACTTTGCTTACCTTTGGCTCGTTTTTTACAACTCGAAGGTGATTGGGCTCTCGGGCGAGATTCGTCAGACGTCCTGACGTAACATCTCCGTTCCCTCCTTCAGGGAACCAGGGTTACATACGTAGCCGAGACGTTATCATTATCTTATTGAACATTCAATACACATGCATGAAGAATTCAGCTTCAGTTCCACTTTTGATTAGGGCTGTGAAACTATTAATAACATCCAAAGTATCAGTGTGTGTACTGTGTATAATTATTTTGCATATATAAATACACACACGTCTATAATGTAAGAAATATTTGCACGTATATACTGTATATATAATTATATTTAATTTATAGGTAACATTAGTTAACTACCTTATGAACTAAGAATGAACAATACTTCTACCGCATTTATTTATCTTAGTTAATATTAATTTCAACATTTATTTACACATTATTAAAATCAAAGGTTTGCACCATGAACTAACATGAACAGCTGTATTTTTTATTAACGAACATTAACAAAGATTAACTAATATAGTAACAAATGTATTATTGTTAGTTCATGTTAGTTAATACATTAACTAATGAACCTTATTGTAAAGTGTTACCAATTTATATTATATATAAATAGAAATATTCTATGTATAAATAACACATTTTATCTTGGATGCGATTAATCGTTGCACAGCCTTACTTTTGACCAAAAAAAAATGCAGATTTGTAATTAGACAAAACATTACTCCTAAACTTCCTTCATGAGTGATTTGGATCAGGCACACGTTACATGATGGACTGGAGAAATGAGAAGAGTTTGACTGAGGAGAGAATGTGCAGAATCTGGCCTGGGGAAGTTATTCCAGTAACACTGTTCCCTTTGTCCTTCTACAATAACTTTGTGGAGGGACAAAGAGTCTCTGTGAGGAACACTAGAGTCAGATTCTCTTGTGTGGTGCGGTACAGTCGAGGCTTTGTGTTTCTGCTCCGGGTTCAAACCTGACGACCCCCTGAGGAGCAGCTCTGAGACCCGTGGACAAACCCCGTCGTGTCAATAGTGTTCGGATCCTTTTACTGACTCCGTCTCGTTCATCAAAATGAAGGAATCTTTATTCGAGTCATTTCGTTCATTTAAGTGCCTTTAAATGTTATACATTTAACAGCCAGATTCCCGAACACCCTCACCTACGCAATCCTGATCATATTCTGAATTACGGCAAGGCAAGTTTATTTATATAGCGCATTTCATACACTATGGCGATTCAAAGTGCTTTACACAGAAAGGAATTAAAATAATCACCAAATAAACCAAGGAAAATTAAAACAGTTATAAAAGAAATGAAAAGAGATATAAAGATGATAAATGTTCTCCTAGCGCCTAAGAAATCTATTGGACGTCTCCGATGTTTCCCTAAGATGGGACCGGAGGAGCTCTAGGACTGACCATCCACACCCCGATTAACAAATCATTATAATACAGGCAGACACAATTCACAGGGAACATAAATATTTACTTTACTTTCATTTGACACACGCGGATCATTAATGAATGACCCATGTCAACTACTCATGTTCGTTACGATGGTGTAACAATTCCGTAATCTCACGATACCATATTATTGCGATACTCCAAGACATATGATTAAAAGTTAACAAAAAATGTATGAAAATGCTAAATTTGGTTTTACATTGTGTGTTTACTCTTGGTGCTGAAACCCAAAGCACAGGACAATAGAGACACCAGAATAACAATATTCATGATTCTGAAGATGAAAATACAGAATTATTGTAGATGAATATGCTTGATTTCTGTCACTGACTAGATATATTTAAAATAATGTCGGCCACTTTTTACTGGTAACATCAGACATCTGTCATTATCAGGACCCACTAATATTCCCTCATTACATTATTATACATTATATTCAACATTATATAGTAGTTTAATGTAGTACTGACACAACTTTTTCTCACACAGTAATTTTCATTTTGCATGAAATTTCCCCGATACATATTTATTGCATTTTTGTATTGCGATATATTGTGACACCCCTAACAGTTTCTCATGAAAAGTGATGATTTAATGTGTGTCAATGCAGGCAGATCAATTTTATTGTTGAAAGTTATATTAAAATATAATATTCCTAAGCAAGCCAAAAGCCAGTGGGAAAAAAAGAAAAGGTGATGATTCAGTGTTGATGACAATGGTGTGTGTGTTCAGGACTGGGGGAGGCGGACCTGAACCAGAACAATGGCTCTTCCAGCAAGAGTCCAGCGCTGAGCGACTCCACGGAGGAGGAGCAGTCGAGCGGCACGACCTCTGACCCCGACGGGCCCCGCCCACACCTGACCCGCCTGTTCTCCCGGGACGCCCCGGGCCGAGAGGACAACACCTTCACGGACCGGCCCTCGGAGTCGGACGAGCTGCAGACCATCCAGGAGGACCTCGAGTAGACCAGCGCTCCTCTCCTTCCTCAGAGACCCGCACTCGCTCAGCATGGCATCCGCAAGCTCCTCGACGTCCTCGCTCAGACTGGGCCGCAGCAAGAAGAGCCCCACCGTCATGGACCAGATCGGGAAGCTCTTCGGGGGGGAGAAGAAGAAGAAGGGAAAGGTGAGGATTGAGGCTTTTCTTCTTGAGCTCGTCTCGACGGCAGTTTTCCTTTACCAGATCAACACCAATCGCTTTTTAATGACTTATATCTTTCATCTCAAACTGTATTGTGTGCCAAACCTGCTGTCGTACAGTATATCCAGTATTGAATTCGGGATGTTGTGGGATTTTGTGTATTTTCAGTGTATTCAAGGATCGTGAGAATTATGTTTTTTGCTTTTATAAGATTTTCAGATTTGTGAAATGCCTGTACAGAACAAAATCAAGTGTTTTTACAACTCTTCACTGACAGCACATAAAGTTCAGCACAGACGGTACAGTACATGTGGGTTATTAAAGCCACATATCTATGAGCTTTTCATACAGTATATCACATGAACGTTGAACATGTGTTTTCATGTAAACGCCTCAGGGTTTTTCACGGTACCGACGGAGGCTTGCTTTTTAAAAATGAATTTGCATCTTTTTGGAAAGGATTTGTTATGCTTGCGCATTTATGCAATTTCTAAAGCCTTAATTTTTAAGGGAGGTGAATATTTTTTTTTCTTCGGAAATTCACAGATATTTAAGCTGTTAGATTGTGAAATGATGTAAGTTTATAGGCGTGACCTTATCTTTAAAGTGCCATATGATGGTTAGAAGCTGCCGTAACAGAATGACTGACCGGTGTCGTGATTATGGTTTTGAGAGACTGAGATTATTGTGTATAATAGTTTTGTCTGGTGATGTGTCACACACACTGTGAAAGTGTCACGTTTGAGTGTTAACGCACTAGTAACCCCTAAAAACTGTGTGTCATCTGTAACAAGAGCTTGTGTAACAACCCTGACGCTGTTCCTGTCTTCAGCTTTTTCACATTTGCTTGATTAAAATATATCTAACAACATCAACACTGACTTTTTTGTTTATTTGTTTAGAAACGGTGAAGCTCAGATTAAGGCTACCGTCACATTGCATATTTTGTTCCTTATCATTGCACACACAATGCAAAATTATATAGGGGTAATTATGAAAACCAGATGTTTGCATTTCCCAGAATACCTCGTTTTAAAGCAGCTTTACAGAAAGGGTTAGGTTAGTAAAAAATAAATAAGTAACAGCCATGCTTCACGTTTTTAGGCTGGGCGATATATATATATGTGTATATATATATATATATATATAGAATATTAGCAATATTACCATCAATATTATATATCATGAATATTGAATATTGTTGGATTGTTGAAAATTAAGATAAATAAAGAAATGTCTGCATTTTTTTTTTACTTTGTGTTTTTTGCACTAAACATTTTATGTGCTTTGACAAAATAACTGTTTGTCCAAATCTGTTTGTTTTTAATTGGGGAAAAAGAAAATCACCTTTTTTAATTATTCTAGAGCAAAAGCAAAAAGATTGAGATGTATATGGCTTATCGTCAATATTTAGAAAGTTTACAAGTTTTAGGAATATCGGAATATAACCCTGGTATAAATGATCCTCCAAATGTAGATCTGTCTATATTGTGTCTATATTGTGTCTATATTGTGTCTATATTGTGTCTATATTGTGTCTATATTGTGTCAATATTGTGTCTATATTGTGCTGCAGATATATCAGCGTTTTAATGTCATTTAAGTGATGAAACGGAGGAAGCTTTTATCGTTTCACCAGAGGATCCAGTAACTGTGTTGAAAAACTAAACATTCACAATAAGATCTTTAACATGCATTTACAACATAGATTTTCATTGCAGACTTACAGACAGAAATAGCCGTCGGTTTTGTTCTAAGCAAGAGTAAGCCGTTCTCAAAAAGTAATGAAAAGTATTAATATAGTTGGTTGTCTAAAAGTCTGATCATACTGTACTGCAGAATAGTGAACACAGATGTTAACATTGTTCCTGCTAATAAACCAACAACTGAAGGTCCAGTTTCTTCTTCACAAGCGGTTTTCCTGACTTTACTGACATCTGGAGGAGATGTGTGTTTTTAATGAGCCACACGTTCCATTAAACCATCAAATATTTTTAATAGGGAAGAACAAAACATTAAACTTGGTTAAGGTATTTGTCTGACAAATTAAAGTCAAACTACAGCTACAGGTTTTATATTACTGTGCAAAAAAAAGAAAGAAATGCATATAAAACACAAATCTGACAGGAAAAAGCAAACTTTGACTACAACATAGTTGTATATGCTTTTTTGCATATGTTCATAATTTCTTTGTTTGACAGGCTTGACAAAAAATTATGTTGCACATTTTGTCATGTTTCATTGTGTTATTATCACAAAAGAACAATCGACTCCAAGCACAACTACGCTATATGACTTCAAAATCTTTAACTCATTCAAAATCAGATTTAAGATGTAAAAGATGTTGCTCTTTGATCATGAGAAAGCTCCAGTTAATCTCTATATCAGTGTCAGTGTTTCTGAACTCCTGAAACGCCTCCATTGTATCTTGAGTTTCTTCCGGGAACGAACACGTCACAATATTCCTCATTATAATAATTCATACGCAGAATAAAGGGGAGGGGCCTGGTTGAGTTAGTTAGCAGTGTGTTAAACTGGTGGTTATGGTAAGGGGCGGGACATTTCACAAACACACTTGAAGCGCTCGACCAATCACAACACACCAATCCAGCCGACCAATCAGAGCACAGTGTGCTTTTCAGGAGGAGGGGCTTCATAGAGACAGGAAGTAAACAGAGCGTTACTGACAGACTGGGAAGAGAGGAGCCGCAACAATGGAGAATATGAGGAAAATAATCAACATTCAAGCAGGAAAACCTGTTCTAGTAGAGCCTGAAAACTACAAGACTGTAAAAGGGCGTTTCCTCTGGTTTAACAGTATAATCAATCACAGCACGATTGATGATGCCAATCACTGATAGTTTCAGTTTTAAGGCTGCTCCTTCATGCTGTCGTGGCCGTCACGCTGCAAAGAAAACTGGCCAACCAATACCATTTGAACATTTAATCTTTGCAAGTTAATCCACAGAATAAAATTTCTTAATCTCTAGTCAAACTCTGAAAAGATGCTTCCCATCTGGAACGGTCCTTCTCTGATGATGTCAGTTTGATGTCATTAACCCCTCCCCTAGCTAGAGAGGAGGAGGGGCTTTCAAACCAAGCCCCGCCCACACCCCGGTTTAATACGTCACGATGCTGAAGTTGGTCGCAAATCCTTGTTCACATGGACTATAATAATGCATTTAAATTGTGTTTGATGTTATTCATCTAATCCACACTTTGTGCTGGTCAGGCAAAATAAAACAAATTTTCTGTCCATTTACTATTTTTGTCAAAGCAAAAGTTCCAAATCCGGAGCAGAAAGTGCAGGTTGTCAGTGGCGCCGCTACCGGTGTTTCAGCGGTTTAGCTAACGGTGACGCCTGACTTCAGCCAAACACAGGCCGCCAGTACCGCGGTATCCACCTTTTACCAAACTCACTTTTACATGTGTGGCACTTCTGATTTGGAGAAAACACACTCAAAAGGACTGAAACAAATCATTGTAAACGAAAAGGTTGTGCTACAAATATTCCATTGGTTTAAATAAATTAGATGTATATTTTTTCAGTTACAGTTTATTTTAAGGTGTCATTGTTACAGTGTGAATTATATATTTAAGTACTGAGTAATATTAAGCAACTACATGTTCATACTATAGGATTAGGGTTTGGTTGAGGGTTAGTTGCATGTAATTATGCATAATTTACTCTTATTACTATGGTAAGTACATGTAACATATGTAACAAGGACACTGTAAAATAAAGTGTTACCATTTTTTCTTTATGCTTTATTTACCATCAGGAAAAAAGCCGTAAAGCTTGGTATTTTAATATTTCCGCTGCTGTAACGAGTCTGCGGCTTTATCCTGATCCTAACCTTCACCTCCTCACTGAAATCTCAGTTGGCCAGACAGTGATTCATCTTTTAAGATTTGTTAAAATACTGTGAGTTTGTAAAAGCTTCGCTTCAGGTTCATAATTAGTGCTCGTGAACGGCATTTGTTTCTCTTCTTCATTTCTCTCTTCTGCTGAACACAAAAGAAGATATTTTGCAGAATGTTCCCAAACATTTTCGGTTCCCTTTGACTTCCAAAAAATACAGTACCAACATTCTTCAAAATATCTTATTTTGTGTTCTGCAGGTTTGGAAAGACATGAGGGAAAGTAAATGAAGACAATTTTCATTTTTGGTCGGAATCCCTTTAAGTGTGTAAAGATAAACACATAATGAGTTCAAATGAGCTTGAAACAAATAACAAGGAAGTAAAATTTGAAGAATAAGGTAAAAAGGCTCTACTGAATACTTGATGAATATTAATTAGGCCATGATGACATTAATAATTTGTTTTATTAACAAACTTTGGGAGAAGCACATTCAGATAATTAACCTAATTAACACGGGAGGAGCATGTTCAGGAATATAAGAGGAATATACACACTATTCCATGACAGTTTCCCAGCATCCCTCCTCTATCTCCTCACTTCTAACTGTTCCTTTCCCAACCTGGGATACGGGAGTTCACTGGGTTTGGGACAATCCCAAACTCGGACAGCAAGCCAAATACACGTAACCTTTACTCTATTTTGTGCATATCCGGTCCGTGTATCATTGTTTGCCGGTTTGAATGGAATAGTGGAATGATACAATGATACACGGACCGTATCCCATTCACACTTCGCAGGGAGTTTGATTGACTGGCGGTCTGACCAATCATAATCCGCCATCTGTTGAATCCGCCATTTCGTCCGACAAAGCGGTCAGGAGAGTTAGTAGATTAACATTGGAGGATTTGAACTTGAAAAACGGAGTGTACTGACGTCTTTCCGCGGTTAAAACAACATTCCTTCTGATGTTCATTCATGTTTATTTGATGCTATAAATTAACTAGAAGGAAGAGATGATCAGCTTTAACTGAGGCTCTACAGCGATCTATCAGACACATTAAAGAGTCACAAAACGGTACCTATTGTTTAAATTTCTTTAAAAAAGGACCAACTTTGAAGGACTGTTTCATATCAAAAGTAAGCTGGTCTGTCCTGTCTGTCAGTGTGTTGTCAGTGTCCTCTTTGCTCCGAAATGTGTTTTTCACTGCGTGAGAACATGGTGGCTTTTGGGGGTCGAACAGTCAATTGGATTTAACAGATTTAACAAGTGTGAAGGGCAAAAATCACATGAAATGCAATTTTAACAAATCCATTTCGAGCTTCATTCATATGTGGTTTGAAATCCAAATTACATTTCTGGAAATGCGTTTCAGTCTGACCGCTCTGATCGGATTACACATGGTTTATGTCCTTCTCACGCCACGTAAAACATAAACATGTTAGACCTTGTTATAGGAAACATGCTGAAAGTCGCTGCAGAAACATGGTTGTGTTGTTGAGCCGGTCGAGCAGAAAATGACAATACAATAAAGACATGTTTTGAAACCGGCAGAGACGACAGTACGGAATAAAGCCGTTTCTGGCGCTGCCTCAAACGACATCCAGCGTGGACTATTAATTCAATTCACACTGTGAGCCATCAAGCTCAATTCAGATTTATTGCTCAGATCTGTTTTTTGTATAGCGGTTCACATTGTTGATTTAAATGTGGCAATATCAGATTCCAGTGGGAACAGATTGTGGGCCTGAACTGACCCGCATGCACAAAAGAACAATAAAAAGAAGCCACACAGAACGAGTCATACGGAAGTAAACATGGAGAACATTAAAGTAAGTATATTTATTAAAATGATTAAAAGTATTGTTTATTTATAGTGTGATCTGCCACGGAAGCCAGTGAATTTATGCACAGGCAAATATAAAAATCAAACAAGGATGCAAAAGGAGAGCAGAGTTTTTAAACCTTTATGATACGAGGTCTCGTGTTTTGCTTGTATGAGCTGTTACTGTAATACTTTTGAGTTCTGTCACATCACTGTCCTTCACTGACTTCCTTTCACTACTGTCTTGATATGATAACTTTGGGAATGTAAAATCTTTGAAGTGACTCCAATGGCCGCAGAATTGTGACGAATGTTGATGTAGAGCAGAGGTAGCGAACTCCGGTCCGAGAGCCACAGTCCTGCAGAGTTGAGCTCCAACCCTGATAAAACTCACATGCCTGTAGCTTTCTGGTAACCCTTCAGACCTTCATTAGCTTGTTCAGGTGTGTTTGATTAGGGTGAAGGCAAAACTCTGCAGGACAGTGGCTCTCCATGACCGACGTTCACCACCCCTGATCTAGAGTAACGTAAAAGTTGCATGAATTCCGATTTGACTGTTCAGACTGAGGTCGCATTGCAAAACATCTGACCTGTATCGGATTTAGGACCACATATGGAAGCGGCAAAAATCTGGAATTTAAAAGATCAGATTCCATGTGGTTTGTGCTGTTCACACTGTCATGAGAACAACAGATCTGAGTCACATGTGAGCAAAACATGCAACAGTCAGTGTGTTGTCCGTCTGGATGCACATGCTTGTCCTGCAGCGACGGTCGGACCCGGCACAGGGCAAGGAATACTGCTAGCAACTCGAGGCAATTGATATGCCACTGCAGTCAAGGTCCTGTTGCATACGGCATCCGAGCCGGTGGTGGAGGCATCTGTTGAAACAACAACATGCCAGGACACTTGTTCCACTAAGGGAACTCCTGCCCGTAGAAAAACAAGGTCTGATCACAGGCTGAAAGCTTGGCGACAGGCCGGTATGATTGCCACCCGGTCATGTGACCAGTGCTGAAGCATCCTCACGAAGCAATCCGAGGGGCATGACCACGGCTGCAGATGCCATATGCCCCAGGAGACTCTGAAACAGTTTTAGTGGAACCGCTGTCCTGCCCTTACATGCATTCAAGCGGTTCAACACTGACTGAGCACATTCTGTTATGTTGACCGAGTCCAGCTCCATACCCAGAAAAGAGATGCTCTGCACAGGGGAGAGTTTGCTCTTTTACCAGTTGACCTGAAGCCCCAGAAGGCTGAGGTGCCTATGGACCAGGTCCCTGTGTTCGCATGACTGGTCTTGAAAGTGGGCCAGGATGAGCCATTCGTCGAGATAGTTGAGGATACGAATACCCACCTCCCTTTGAGGGGCAAGGGCAGCGACGGGCACAGCCTAAAGGGGAGGACCTTGTACTGATATGTCCATCCCTCGAACACAAAGCGCAGGAACGGTCTGTGCCGAGGGAGAATTGAGACGTGAAAGTACGCCTCCTTTAGGTCGATTGCTGCAAACCAATCTTGGGAGCAAATGCATTCGAATTTACGTTTCAGCATTAGCATCTTGAACGGAAACTTGTGAAGGGCCCGATTTAAGACACACAGATCCAAGATCAGTCGTAACCCACCACCTTTCTTGGGTACAATGAAGTAGGGGCTGTTGAACTCTGACCTCATGACGGCTGGAGGGACCGGCTATATAACATCCTTTGCCAGTAGGACTATGATATCTGGACGCAGGACAGAAGCAGTCTTGTCCTCCACTGCATATCATCCCGGAGTGGGGTCCGGTGGAAGTGGAAACTTGTCTTTGGCTTCACTATACACCACACACAAGGACATCAACACAACATAACAATATATATCAAATTATAAAACAATTAAAACAATAACATTCCCATATATACATATACAATCTATGCATACATATCCACTACTCATATTCATATCTTCTCAAAATGTAAAATTCTAATGGCAGTTGGCACAAATGAAATCTGGTACACATTTTTACTCGCCCGAGGTTGTTTAAAACGTCCCCTTGATGGTTACAACTGAAATTTAGAATGTAAGGGATGAGAAGAATCCTCTATAATAGCGCAGAATCTTCTCCGAAGCAAAAGCTTAATGAGCTTAATGAGTAATTGCTGCACGCTTCCTCATAGACCCGTGGCACGGGGACTGGTTCCTGATGCAAATCTCTCTCGCCAGTGTCCATTGGCTTGTTCTGTTCCACTCGAAGGTGTCTGGGCTCTCAGGCGCAATCCCAACTCGTCAGTCACTGGCGTAACATAGAACGTGACTGACTGATAGGGAACAAATAGATTTTAATGAATGTGTGAAAAATGTCCCTGGAACAACTAAATTTGAATGTTAAGCCCTGAATGTTGTCAGTGTCTGGCTCCCCCCTGATCAGAAGTGTTTTGCAGTGTGTTGCAGTGTGTTGAAGTGTGTTGCAGTGTGTTGCAGTGTGTTGAAGTGTGTTGCAGTCTGTTGCAGTGTGTTGCAGTGTGTTGAAGTGTATTGCAGTGTGTTGAAGTGTGTTGCAGTGTGTTGAAGTGTGTTGCAGTGTGTTGCAGTGTGTTGCAGTGTGTTGCAGTCTGTTGCAGTGTGTTGAAGTGTGTTGAAGTGTGTTGCAGTGTGTTGAAGTGTGTTGAAGTGTGTTGCAGTGTGTTGAAGTCTGTTGCAGTGTGTTGAAGTGTGTTGAAGTGTGTTGCAGTGTGTTGAAGTGTGTTGAAGTGTGTTGAAGTGTGTTGCAGTGTGTTGAAGTCTGTTGCAGTGTGTTGAAGTGTGTTGAAGTGTGTTGAAGTCTGTTGCAGTGTGTTGAAGTGTGTTGAAGTCTGTTGCAGTGTGTTGAAGTGTGTTGAAGTGTGTTGAAGTGTGTTGCAGTGTGTTGAAGTCTGTTGCAGTGTGTTGAAGTGTGTTGAAGTGTGTTGCAGTGTGTTGAAGTGTGTTGAAGTGTGTTGCAGTGTGTTGAAGTGTGTTGAAGTGTGTTGAAGTGTGTTGCAGTGTGTTGAAGTCTGTTGCAGTGTGTTGAAGTGTGTTGAAGTCTGTTGCAGTGTGTTGAAGTGTGTTGAAGTGTGTTGAAGTGTGTTGCAGTGTGTTGAAGTCTGTTGCAGTGTGTTGAAGTGTGTTGAAGTGTGTTGCAGTGTGTTGAAGTGTGTTGAAGTGTGTTGTCTTCATCGCAGGGCTCTTTTCGAGGAGGTTTGTCAGCGTCCCCTCAGAGAAAGAGCGCGTCCCCGCGCCGCCGTCCAGATGAGAGCGCCGTCATGCACTTCCTAAGAAACATTGTTCGTATCTTTCCTGCTTTTCACTATCCCTCGCATCTGACAAACAATAAATAAATACAAATATTTTCAATGATTCTCATTGTAGTTTCTCCCCCCCAATTAGGTTTCTCCCTCTACCCCAAAATCTAAGGTAAGTCTCAGTCTTCTGAAGTAATTTCCATATTTTTAATCATCATGCTTTGCCTTTGATTCATTACATGCAGCTGTTTCATGTGGCACATAAAGATTTGAAGTTAATTCACAATTTCATCTCACTCAATTATACCCAGATAATATCATGATGGTGTTCTGAAATGAGGAGGCAAAGTTCTCACTATTTTTTTTATCAATCAAATGTAAATTCATTTCCAAGTTACACTTAATGTTGTCACATTTTCCTGTTTAAATAAACACGACTTAACATTACATAAAAAGAAACCAAATGCAATTCTCTTTTGTATTTTATTTTACATTAAGAATGTAATTAATTTTCTGTATATAAAAATCAAGTATAAATCTCATTAAGTTGGTGTTTTTAAGCATTTTTTTACATGTATTCCTAAATAACTAAAGTAATCATTTAAACAATACATTTCTTTCCTTTTTTATTCTTTTTAAAAGTCAACTTTAAGCTTTAAACTCAGTAAACATTAAGCTCTGTAAACTGGTCACAGACATGAAGACGTACCTTTAATTTAATCTGATTACTCACTAAAAAACCCAGTCATCGTGTTTTCAGGACATTTTAAGTTTGATTTTCAAAGTGGTGATATCCAAGTGGCTAAGCTGTGTACTTACTGTAAGTATTCCCTTTAACACCATAATCGTTAATTTAGACTTGCGAAACCGGACCGAAAACAAGAGGCAGGATTTATCAATTATATCCGATCATATCCAATCATAGTGTGATGATGGCATTGCCTCCTCTTTCCCTCATATACTCACTGCCACATTTTGGAATATTTGCATTTTGCAGTTTTATTTTTATTATTTTCTCATCCAATGTTTGAGGAGGCACTGCCTCCCTTGCCTCTTTAGAGGAAATGCCCCTTTTTATATTATATTTAATGAGTAACCAGTAGCTCTGAATTCATCTGTCCTTTTTCTTTGCCATGACTCAACCTCTGCAAAACTAACCTGATTTCCCCAACTCTGGAGATATGACAGATGCACGTCTGCTTTATTAACAGAGAGAGCAGAAATCACAGAGCAAAGGCCAGAAGGGACGTGGAGAAAGTCAAGGCACCTTAACCCGCATCTTCAAGAGGGTAACGATTGCTCTTCATCAGTAATGTCAATGGCGTCGCTGGCCCATTCTCATGTTGATTCTCTCTTTCAGGGAGGAAGCCAGTCCGCTTCATCTACCAAGCGCTGAAACCATCACCTCTTCTCTCTAAACACAGAGGAAAGATGACAGATTCAATCTTTTTATTTTTCTAATACAGTAACCATGACTTGAAGAGGCTTCTGCATTGATTTGTTACAATCTGAATTTCCCCAGTTGGGTCTTGTATTGATGTAGTTGTGTATAATCTTTGAGAGTTAATGATGTTTGTCTTGTTGAAATGCTTCCGTCTTGTCTCTGTAGTGTTACTCTTACCTCGTCTGTAAATGTGTGTATTAGACCTCAGATGTGTTTTCTACACTCTTCATGTGTCCATGATCAAAGAGTGATGCGGTCTGTGTCCCGTAATCCATTAAACATGTTGTGCATGTGCTGAGATCCTCAACACGACTTCCGAACACAACGGGCTTGTTCAATGTTTAACTCGATGAGTGATTTATGTGCTCTTTGCTTGTTATAGTTTGAGCCTTCATTTTCTATTCATCAGGAAGATACAAAAACAGTTTCCAGGTTTAAGACATATGGAACACCATTATGTATCTCACACTTGATACAATTTGTATGTTATTTTAATTTAACATGCTTTATATTAAAATCAAGTCACGTAAAAACTTGTTCAAGTGTTCATGTTTTTCTAACATTCATACAGTAACTAAGAACTGTTTATTTCTAAAGGGTTGTATATTCATAGTCACCTTCTTTTCATAGCATTATTATAACTGCAGAAGTAGTGCCCCCCCCCCCACCCCCCACCCCCCACACACTCTCTCACACACTCTCTCACACACACACGCACACACACACACACACACTAGTTGTTGGCCGGTTTCTGTATCAGATAATGCAGGAGTTATAGTGATCTTCAGTCACTCTACGTGGGAAATTCTCATATTTGGATCATACACTGTGGATTTTGATATATAAGTTTTTGTGTGAATTCAGTGTTTTCAGAATTCATTATAGTTTAGCCAAACTAATGCTGTCACACTTAATCCATAAATAAAACCCATACATTTATAAAAACAGATTAGAACAAAGTTGCAGAAAAACAAATAGAAAACTGATAAACATATGAAAAAAAAACCAACCTAAATTTATTATTAAATATTTGTGCATATTACAAAAATTTTTGCCAAAATTGGATCCCATTAAACTGATTCATGTGATATATCAGGGACTGTGGGACTTTAGTATCTAGAACGTACTGCTTTAGTTTTACCACAGATGAGGATACAAATGAAAACTTGAAACTAGATCCTTTCAAATACACAATTACAATCTTTACTTAAGTCGTGACAAATATGGCTTAACGTAAATAATAATTAAAAAAACTGTAAAAAAATGAAACTTGCAACCACTTCAGTGAGTTCAGTCTTTGTCTCTGAAAGTTTTCAAATGCAGCATGGAGTGTATAAAATCATGTACATTCACATAAACGCATGATTTGTATCACTGTAAGTCCCACTGGTTGGCCAGTAAATGTGAGGTGAAGCAGAGACTCATGGGAAGACTGTCGGTAAGGGGAAGCAGAGGCTCATGGGAAGACGGTCGGTCAGGGGAAGCAGAGGCTCATGGGAAGACTGTCGGGATGGGACACTGCCAGCCCTCTGAAGACTCCTGCACACTCTCCTCCAGATCCAGACCCGACTGCGTGTGTTTGCCCTCCTGTGACGCCAGCGGCTGTGAGTCTGACTCAGAGTCGTGTTCCAATACCACTTCCACCTCCTGTGGTTTCACTGTCAGACAACGACACAAGAGTTCACACAACGACTGATATTATTCATGGTTACATTTCTGAGCATTCACACCAAGTGCAAATCAGCCGGCATGTTGTCAGAGGCTGTTTACACTAGCTCCGCCCACCAGTGTTTGATTGACAGACTGAACTACAGAAGAAACCTGTCTGAAAAGGTAAGGTAAGGTAACATAAGGTAAGGTAAAGTAAGGTAAGGTAAAGTAAGGTAAGGTAACGTAAGGTAAAGTAAGGTAAGGTAGAGTAAGGTAAGGTAAAGTAAGGTAAGGTAAGGTAAGGTAGAGTAAGGTAAAGTAAGGTAAGGTAAAGTAAGGTAAGGTAAAGTAAGGTAGAGTAAGGTAAGGTAGAGTAAGGTAAGGTAAAGTAAGGTAAGGTAACGTAAGGTAAAGTAAGGTAAGGTAGAGTAAGGTAAGGTAACGTGAGGTAAGGTAAGGTAAGGTAAAGTAAGGTAAGGTAAAGTAAGGTAAGGTAAAGTGAGGTAAGGTAAAGTAAGGTAAGGTAAAGTAAGGTAAGGTAAAGTAAGGTAAGGTAGAGTAAGGTAAGGTAGAGTAAGGTAAGGTAAAGTAAGGTAAAGTAAGGTAAGGTAAAGTAAGGTAAGGTAAAGTAAGGTAAGGTAGAGTAAGGTAAGGTAGAGTAAGGTAAGGTAAAGTAAGGTAAGGTAACGTAAGGTAAAGTAAGGTAAGGTAGAGTAAGGTAAGGTAAAGTGAGGTAAGGTAAGGTAAGGTACAGTAAGGTAAGGTAAGGTAAGGTAAAGTAAGGTACGGTAAGGTGAGGTAAAGTAAGGTAAGGTAAGGAAAAGTAAGGTAAGGTAAAGTAAGGTAAGGTAAGGTAAGGTAAAGTAAGGTAAGGTAAGGTAAGGTAAAGTAAGGTAAGGTAAAATAAAGTAAGGTACGGTAAGGTAAAGTAAGGTACGGTAAGTTAAGATAAAGTAAGGTAAGGTAAGGAAAAGTAAGGTAAGGTAAGGTAAAGTAAGGTAAAGTAAGGTAAAGTAAAGTAAGGTACGGTAAGGAAAAGTAAGGTAAGGTAAAGTAAGGTAAAGTAAGGTAAGGTAAGGTAAAGTAAGGTAAGGTAAAGTAAGGTAAGGTAAGGAAAAGTAAGGTAAGGTAAAGTAAGGTAAGGTAAGGATTAGGTAAAGTAAGGTAAGGTAAAGTAAGGTAAGGTAAGGAAAAGTAAGGTAAGGTAAAGTAAGGGTAAGGTAAGGTAAAGTAAGGTAAGGTAAAGTAAGGTAAGGAAAAGTAAGGTAAGGTAAAGAAAAGTAAGGTAAAGTAAGGTAAGGCAAGGTAAGGTAAAGTAAGGTAAGGTAAGGTAAAGTAAGGTAAGGTAAGGTAAGGTAAAGTAAGGTAAGGTAAGGTAAGGTAAGGTAAGGTAAAGTAAGGTAAGGTAAAACTTTATTATCCCACATGGGGAAATTTGGCTTGGGCCATCACCCATGCTGCAGTCACAATTAACACACAATAATCAACAAACCTCAAAAATAATTGATGAACCTTAACAACAGAAATAACACAAAGAGAGAGAGAGAAAAAAATTCTTTCATCAACTTTTCCTCCCCTTCTTCCCCTTCCCTAACGCTCTACACTGCCACTGTTTAACAGCTTTATAGACACAGGAATAAAAGAGATTTTATTCAGTCTGCTACGAGGAGGTCTAAACCTCCTCCCAGAAGGCAGCAACTTATAATCTATATACAAAACATAAAATGGATCACAGACAATTTTATTAGCTTGTTTTAAAGTAGCCTGTTCATAGTCTGCAATGATGTCTGTTCTTTAACACAAATAATTTTCCAAGCAGTGTGAATCATCCGGAACAGTTAAGTTCTCCAAACCAGACTGTAATGCTGTATCTACAGTATCTACCACTAACCCTAACACTAACCAAGCTCTCAAAGACTGCCTGGTAAAAAAAAATTATCATAAACTTTTTATCAACGCCATAGTCTCAGACGACGAATAAAGTGCAGCCGTTGTTGTAAAATTTTACGGAGATTATCTATGGATATTCCATGTCAGTGAGTTATCAAAAAGACACCCAGATGTTTATATGAAGGGACCAGTATAACGGTCTGATTGTGGATGATCACAGGCCTGTGATCAGCAACTCCTGAAGGGTCAAACACCATTTCCTTTTTCCTTACTGACATTCAGAGCTAGCTGGTTGTCCTCACACCAAGTCAAAAATCTTCATAACAGGACCAGTGTGTGGAGAGTGGCGAGTAGCATCAGCTTTACATATGAGTGTGAATCCAAAGTCTTTACCCATTGATTATCAGCTCAGAGATACATTAACTTTGATTTAAAAATAAAGAATAAGAAGTAAAAACGGATGTGTTTTGGATGTTTAATAGTGGAAATAAGATGTTTTCCAATAAAGCAGCATCCATTTTTGATTTTAATAAATATAATCATATCATAAATATCAATTGTATCAATAGGTGGAGACAACTATTTTCAGTGTGCAAACAGCATTTGAAGAAAAATATCTAATATTAGTGGTCTGTGCTGTGAAAATGTCCCTCAGCAGCAATAACTGCAATAACATTTAACTGTATATTCACATTTATACGGTAAGTTCCCTTTCAAGGGTGTCGGTTGACGCTGAGGGAACGCTCTCCGTAATGACGTCTTGAAGCACATGTGAAATCAGTCCAATGGAGTGGCAGAATGTCAGAGGCGGGTGACGTCACGAACCAGGACACTATAAAGCATGCCCAAACACAGCAGCGCTAGCTTCTGTCTTCAGCAAGCGCTCTGTGTGAAACTGTCTATTTGTTGTTGTTCTGTCTTTCTATATACATATATAGAAAGTTATGGCAAGCAAGCAGCAGTTTAGAGTGTGTGTTCAGCCCTGCCCGCATTATTCAACCTTTGTGTAGCTTGTTTGGGTGAGGAGCTCAGGGTGCTGGCTGTGAGCACTGTGATGTGCTTCCTATGCGGACTCTGATCCCGCCTGCCGTTCTTTAGCGATAATGCTCAGGCTCGTGTTCCCCAGGGCTCAGGTCCCGCTACTGCCGAGGCACGACAGGGATAACTGTCACGGCGATCAGAGTCTCGGGGTCCGCAGATGGATCTATTAGTGGGGTTAGAGACGGGCCCAGCCTTATCTCTGCCCTCACCTGATAGATCCAGTGCCTTCTCTCAGGGTTTGGAAGTACGCGCTGCAGTTACTTCTGCCCCGATTGAGGCACAGACACTGCAGCTATCTAGCTCTGCTTTCCGGCAGATAAGCAGGACGTTTGTACAAAGAGCAAGCTAGACGAACGCTTCCTGCCATCTCATTCACAACCTCAACGCCAGGGCCCTCCGTTTCCCCCGATCTTCACACACACTGAGGTGTCTAGATCGTGGGAGAAACCAGTTTCCTATAGAGTTTATAGAGCATAAACATCCAACTATTCCTCTATATCAAACTATAAAGAGCACGGTTATGGGGAGATGCCAAAGGTGGAAGAGACGCTATCTCTCCTCTGAATCAGCATCTTCCCTAAAGGGCCCGGCATTACCCACTAAGCCTGTCAGAACAACTTCAGCTTTGGTAGGTAAGGCTTATTCAGCCACTGACCAGGCTGCAGCATTCTTACACACTATGTCACTGCTGCAGGCTTACCAGGCTGAGTTGTTAGGAGACATGGATGAGAGCGGGGGTATTGGGCCTTGCGAACTGCATCGGGGCACAGATCTATCTCTCAGGGCCACCAAGGAGACGGCTAAAACTATCGGCCGTTCTATGGCAGCCCTGGTGGCCACTGAGAGACATCTCTGGCTCAATCTCAGTTATATCAAAGAGAAAGATAAAAACTTTTTAATGGATGCACCTCTGTCACCTTCTGGCCTCTTCGGCGACGCTGTTAACTCAGTCGTCGAGAGGTTTCAGGAGTCAGCCAAACAGGCGACCGCTTTCCAGAAGCTCCTCCCCCGTCGCTCTCATGTCTCCGGGGCCCCAATCATCTAAAGCCAGCTCCTCACACGCGCCACACAGAAACAGAGCGTAGCTTCCCATGCTCCCCCACAGAAAGACTGGGGAAAGGGAAAGCGCTCTCAACCATAGCCTTTGAGGGGTAAGACGGATCTGAGGACCGTCATTATTACCAAGAAGGCTAGGGGGAAAAGGTCCTGGCTTCCGAGGGGTCAGGCCAACCAATGGCAGTCCCCCCCCAAAGTAAAGCGGTCAACACCTCATTATACGGTGCCCGCTACCCTTAGGTGCCCTCAGGGGACCGTTATGCTAACCCTGCCCCCTCGTGTGTTTCGGGGCGCAGCGGTCTCCGGCAAGCACATATCTCAGGGTCCACCTGGAAACGTAGTGGCCTCGGGATGCCCGCCCCCTCCGAGAAGGGTCCTAGAGCAGTCAGCTCGGGTATTCGCATCATGAACTACATCGACGATTGGTTGATTCTGGCTCAGTCACATCAGTTGGCAGTTCGGCATCGAGATGTAGTTCTCGCCCACATGAAAGAATTGGGCTTACGGCTAAATGCCAAAAAGAGTGTGCTTTCTCCACTACAGAGGACCACTTTTCTGGGCGTGGTTTGGGACACAATGTTGATGCAGGCACACCTTTCACTGGCACTCATAGAGTCCATCCTTTCGGCCGTGAAAAGAATAAAGCTAGGCCAGTCACTCACTGTCAAACAGTTTCAGAGTCTGTTGGGTCTGATGGCAGCAGCGTCCAACGTGAAACCTTTTGGCCTGTTGTACATGAGACCCCTGCAGTGGTGGCTCAGGACCAAAGGGTTTTCCCTGAGGGGCAACTCCTTTCGCATGATCAGGGTCACGCAGCGATGCTAACTCATGATGTTCTTGTCGCAAGACGCTTACGACCGATGCCTCTCTCACGGGTTGGAGAGTGATCCTGGAAGAATCGACTCAGGGTCTGTGGAGGGACCATCATCTCTCCTGGCACATCAACCGCCTGGAGATGTTGGCGGTATTTCTTGCCCTCAAGAATTTTCTTCTTCATGTGCTCGTCCACACAGACAACACATCGGTGGTCGCCTATATAAATCACCAGGGGGGTTTGCGTTCGCTTCCACTCTGCAAACTGGTGCACCAAATCCTCCTGTGGTCCCAGGACTTGAATAAGCCCATTAACTGCATGTTTGAGTCATGCTCTTAACGAACTATGTTTAATTTCCTCTTTCCATATTGTGAATAATAAATGTGTATCATTTTAATTTGCTTGTTACACAACTTATTGAAATAATTACTTGACGTAGCCTACTTTTACACTCAAAATTATTCTTTGGCATCCTCACATACTAAACTGCATTTTTTTGATCCACAGACTCCTTTGAATGTCTTTCAGAATTTTTCAAATTAAAAGCTCTCAATTCATTTCAAAATAAAACATTGCTGCAAAACGTTCTCGTACTTTTATTTTGAATGAAAAATCACTAAAAATAAAGTTTTTGTGAGTAACTTTTGCTGTCATGACAGATCTATTTCAGAACCAGCCGCTATCAGAATAATGTGTCAGCAACTTCAGGCTTTACGAAGCCAGCGCTGCTGTGTTTTGGGCAGGCTTTATAGTGTCCTGGTTCGTGACGTCACCCACCACACCATTGGACTGATTTCACATGTGCTTCAAGACATCATTACGCAAAGCGTTTCCTCAGCGTCAACCGATGCAGCGCCGTAACGAAGCCGTTTTCAGTTGATCTGAGTAAAGCATGACTTTCTGGATGATTGTGCAGTAAATCTGAGGTGACTACTCCAAATTGTCTATAGCTTATAAGAGAAAAACCCAAGAATACAGTAATGATGAGCTACTAAAGGCTGATGAGCTGAACTCAGAACACGGCCGTAATGAAACCTTAAAATGTGTGGCTCATTTGATGGCTGTGTAATAATTTCCTTTCTCCGAGGCAAAATTCCTTGGACTTTGCCACATTTATTCATTTTTAGGCAGTCACAGAAGCAAAAATTTCAGAAGTTTAACCCTGTTTCATGTCTGTCTCTGACGTGCGGCAGAAAGAGCCTAAAGTCAGCATTCCCCCCGTCTACCCAATCTGAAAAATATAATTCAACATGCTTTGTCATTTTGACAAATTGAAAAATAAGGGTCAATTAAGTTACTCTTCTCATTCACCAAATATATATATACACAAACTACCAGTTTCTCATGATCTTAAAGGGACAGTTCACCCAAAAATGGAAATTGTCATGAATTTCTCATATATCACGTGTGAGTTTCTTTCTTCTGCCGAACACAGAAGAAGATATTTTGAAGAATGTTGGTATTCAAACAGTTGACGGTAGTCATTGACTTCCACAGTATTTTTTCAGTCAATGGCTGCTGTGGCTAAATGTTTGATTACCAACATTCTTCTAAATATCTTCTTCTGTGTTCAGCACTCATACAGGTTTGTAACAGCATGAGTGTGAGTTAATGATGAGAGAATCTTCATCTTTGGGTGAACCGTCTGAACACTGAACACAGGCTGCTGATCTGATGATCTGCTCCACACGTACCGCTGAGTTTGCTGCAGGACGGCAGATAGCCGTGAGATCTCTTCATGTGCAGCTTCATGTTGCTCTTCTGAGTGAAGCTGATGGTGCACACCTCACACCTGTAGGGCTTCTCTCCCGTGTGCTTGACCCGGTGCACCTGCAGAGCGCTCTTCTGGTTGAAGGCTTTATCACACAGAGGACACTTGAAGGGCCGCTCACCTGAAACCAAGAAAAGCTGCCAGTGAACCTTCACAAAACCCTACTGTACTCAATATCTGACACAACTGCAAAAATGGTAAAGTCTATGACTTAACGCTTTATGGTACTTATGGTAATTCATTTCTACTCATTTCCTTGTTATTCAGAAAAAAATACCATATATTGCACTAAAGGAATTAAAAGGACATGCCTTAAAGTAGCTACATGTTAGACACAGTTGATTTGTGAATAAAAATATCTAATTCACTAACTAATTAAGAAAATATCAATGTTTCCATATGGCAACGCTGCACCACAGTGGAATTGCAGTAATGCATTTCCCCATTGGGATTTTTTTATAGGTAGTGGCATCAACAATATGATTGCAGTTATTTATTTATTTGAAGTGCTTATTGTAGTATAGTTGTATTTATGTATAAACAACAATTTATTTCTTTTTAGAAAATGTATACAGCAATATTTTACAGAAAGGGCAATAGTGCAGAGATAGCTCTTCCATGTGATGAGAGTGAGGATGAGTTGGCCAATGATAGGGACCAATTAAATGATAGGTATCTATTTACTTTTGGTTTGCATAAGTTCCAAGTATATAAATCTATCAATTTCTAAAGGAAATGTGCAATTAAGTAGAAATGAAAATCATAATTTTATAGAAAAACTTATTTTTGACCATTTTCCATTGTGGTACAGAGTTGCCACATAGCAATTCCCTTTTTTCAAAAAAATATTTTTGCATTTGTATGATTGAAGATATTTTATGTAATAAAAACTGTTTTGAAAAAATATTTAATGGTTAGAACATAATGCATACCATAGAGGGATAATTAATCCATTTCGAACTGATCACATGACAGTCCTGCAGGAGAAGGACAGGACAGCAGTAAACAGAGAGAGAGCACAGCTTTACCTGTGTGTGTGCGATTGTGTCTTTCTAACTGACTGGGTTTGGCGAAGGCTTTGTCACAGTTGGCACATTTGAAGACTTTGGGTTTCTGAGCGCTGACTTTGGGTCCCTTCTTATGGACATACTCGTGCTCCTGAAAGAGACATTTAACAGTTCATTACAGTGACAAACACCCAGAGGATCAGAATGACACTTATAATCCCATCTATAGCAGAATTAAAATTATCCGTGTCATGCTGTAGATTAACAGAGAAAACTTTAGTCTCAGTTTGTAAAAAAACTAATGGGAAACAGTAATGTACTGTACTTATAAAGGGAATATGACATGAATTAGGGATTTAGAGGAACATTTGGTCATGGAGTATCAATATGTGCTGTAAATAGACATTTTTAAGTGTGAACATTATTTTTACATGGGAAAAAGTGATTTTTTAGCAGCAATTATTTGTTTATTCACACATTGTGCTGCTATGATTTTTATTTAATTGGGTAGAATTAAATATAATATATAAAACATGTTTTTTAAATTGTTGATTTTTGTTGGTTTATGCCACTTTTCTGCATATGAAAGAATGTGTCATGTATTGGGGCAGATTGCTGCCATCTGGTGAGAGAAAGAAAAATAGCATGACTTGAAAATCATGTTGTGACCATAATAGCCAAGAGATGCCTACAGTGTAAAGTTATGCATTTGGATATACACAATGTGGACAAAAGCATTGGGACACAGAGATTGTGAACCAGACTTTCTCATCCAACACAACCTCACAAATGCTCTACTGGATGACTGCACAAAAAACCCCACAGAAATCTAGTGGAAAGCCTTCCCAGGAGAGTGGAAGCTGTTATAGCTGAGTTAATACTGTGTTTTGATTAAAAAAAGCAAATGATTGTCAAAAAAATGTAAACTTTAATTTAATTTTAAGCTAAAAAAAACCCCACTAAATATTTATTTTAATATACAGTTTTAATCGAAATAATTCAACCCCCATTTCAAATCAGGGTACTGGCAAAATGTACAGACTTTCAGCTGTCCAATGAACAAATCATACATAAGTAATTGAAATAACTGAACACACCAAATGTTTCAAGTGGTTTCCCCAAATTCAACTTAAAATGCAACTTTTAATGACTTCTGCAGTCTCAAAAGTATTCAACCACCTGAATAAATACCTTCACAACAGCACTTATCTACAAAACAGGTGTTGTCTCAGTAATCAAGGGCTTCATTAGTTACACCAGGTGTGCTTGAGCTAGAACACATGAAATATCTGAACTCGCGAGGTTTGTTGAGTGTCACGTTTGACTGCATGTTAGAAATATGGCTAAGTCAAAAGAACGGTCCAAAAAGTTAAGAGAAGATATCATTGCCCTTCACAAACAAGGAACAGGATAAAAAAATATAGTGAAGGCACTAAATGTTCCTAGAGGCATAGTTTGCAAGTTCAAAGTTAAAGGAACAGTGGTTACACCTGGACAGAGCAGAAAAAGGAAGCTACCAACAGACGCAACCAGATTTCTGAGAAGGCAGGTTAAGAAAAACGCTTGAGTGACTGCAAAAGACCGGCAGCAAGACTTGGTGGCCACAGGCACTGATGTAGCGTATGCGTCTGGATGAATCATGATTCGTGTAATCTGAATCATCGTTGTTTCTGAACCAATTCTTTCTGAAATCCCAAAGCGTTTAGCCTCTGAACTCATGGAGGCAAATAATGTGTTAGGCTCTAGCCAGTCTGCAATAGACGGTTCTGGTGACAACTTTTATGGCACCCCGAGTGTTAACAGACAACACGACAACGGATCTTCTCCTGACTCTACGAGCCTCAAAGATATCAGTATCTCCTAACACCTCCTTTCTGCGGAGAAAGGAATACCAGAGGGGGCCTACAGAAAGCTCCTTCCACACACACACACACACACACACACACACACACACACACACACACACACACACACACACACACACACACACACACACACACACACACACACACACACACACACACACACACACACACACACACACACACACACACACACGAACCTTTCATTAATTTCCTCCTATAAAGACTTTACCAAGATATATTCTATATGTTTTTATGCTTGCCTTTTTCCCACATCATATTGGGATGACCATGATGTTATCATAGTATTAAATGAACTATAAGTGCTTGTAATTATGCATTTAGATATATATTTGTATTCCCATTGTGTATGTATGCCTTATTTGATACCGTTGTGATCCTCTCCAGCAAACGGAGTTGGTCACGTACAGGAGAATACAGCAAAATGTATTATTCTATGTGCAACAGCTTTCTGCTTAGGAAATGCATCTTTTAACACCCATCATAAATTATGCAAATGAGATGCGTCGACAAGACAAATAAAAGTTTTCCCGCTCACAGAACTCCAAGTCGATTGGCCAGTTCACCCCTGAGGGCGGAAACTCAAACTCTTTTTAAAGTCTTGACCAGCTCCTTCATAGTCTCTTCCAGTATACTCTCTCTAGCTCTAGCTCTTCCTCTTACTTCTTCCCTCCAAGCTCTTCAAGCCTCTTCAAGCCTTCTCTTCTCTTCATTTTCTTTTGTTTGTTTCTTTCTTCAAGTTTTTATATTCCATTTTCGGATTTTCTTTTGTTCATTTCCACCGACGAGTGAAATGAACTTAGCCTGAATCATCTGGGAACTTTACCTGCAACGGACCACCTTGCACGTGAACGTGCAGCTCCGATCGGACTCCGAGAGAACGCACACAACCTCCATACACACAGGCACGTTTCTCAACAGCACTAGAGAGCTATATTTGCAAGTATTGTATTTCTATTCAGATTTAGATGCGTTTAAGATTGTTCAGCCCTGCTCAAGGTGTTTTGATTCTTGTTGTCTCTCAGAGGTTTTTGTCCAGGTAATTTGCCATTCTGTAACCCCTTCTTCTCCCTCTTTCTATCACTCTCTGACTTTCATTGTTTCATTGTTTTATTGTATTGTATATACATTTTATTCCGTGTAATCTTAGTCACCGATATACGTAGTATTTTCTTTATTAAAACCATATATACTCATTTATTGATTCTGGTTGTGCTCATATTGAAGTCCCTTTAATGTCCGATCGAAAGCTACACGCTTTACAATTGCTGATACTTTAAAGAGTAGTTTATTTTATAGAACGAGAGAGAGAGCTGTTTTTCATAGCCAAGAAGAACAGTCTCTCTTGAAAGTCTATCAAAAGGGATAGCTCCTTTGTGATTTGATAAAAGATCATATGGTCAGTTCGCTGGACGAACCAACCATTCGATAACAAATTAATTCCATTAGGGGTTGTCCTGAGAATCAATCTATTCTAGACAATTGATATATTAGTATTTAATTATAACACGTTGTGATTGAGTATTGATATAAAAATTGATCTGATTTTGCCTCCCTGTATGGATAATTGATTATAATTTGTTGAATTGAATTGTCCATACAGACACGTTGGCGAAATATTCCCGTTAAGGGGGATATTTACAAACTGTAGTTGATTCACTGATAACTCATAACCCGTCTGATCAGTTGTTAATTGTGAATTATTAATTATTGATTATACATTCCCCCAATTTACTTTACGCGGAATTTACGAATTGTTGGGCATTAAATCTATTTGCACCAGCGTCTATCCCCCACCAACAGACGTTCTAGTGGAACGATTTAATCACACTTTAAAAACCATGATTTGTAAGTTTGTTCACGAAGATGGCAAAAATTGGGATAAATGGTTGGAACCCCTCTTGTTTGCTGTGCGCGAGCTCCCACAAGGCTCCATGGGGTTTTCCCCCTTCAAGCTTATTTTTGGACGTCAGCCAGAGGTTTTAGACGTTCTTAAGGAAACTTGGAAGGAAGGACCTTCGGAAACTCAAAACTAAATCCAGTATGTACTGGACCTGAGAACAAATCTCCACACTTAGGGGCGGCTCTCCATGGAGAATTTGTTACAGTAAATGCAGTATCGAAATTCGACGATATCCAGTTCCTGGGGCTGGTGGGATATTATAGAAGGTTTGTGCCAAATTATTCTGACCTCACGGGGCCGCTGACTGATCTCACTAAAAAGGAAGCGCCAGATCCGGTTCAGTGGACGGAATGGTGTCAGCAGGCCTTCACTCAGGTAAAGGTTGCTCTGTGTGGCGGGCCGCTCTTACATTCTCCGTATTTTGCTGTCCCCTTCTTGTTACAGACTGAGCGCCGGACAGGGGCTGGGGGCAGCCCTGTCTCAGGAGATAGAGTGGGAGGAGCAGCCAGGGCTGTACATTAGACGCAAGCTCTCCAAAAGAGAGACTAAGTACAGCACCATCGAAAAGGAGTGTTTGGTCATCAGATGGGCCGTCCTCACTAGTGTTAATTTCGTTAACGAAAACTAAACGAAAATATTTTCGTCAACGCACATTTTTCACCGAACGAAAACTAGACGAGACGAGACTAAAATCCCCACTAATAAACAATAACTAGGAGTAAATCAGAAATAATTTTCGTAGACTAATAAAGACGAGACGAAAATGCAGTTCGGTAAATAAAAGACTGGGCTAAAATCTATGGACATTTTAGTTCACGAACAAAGACGAGACGAAAATTACATATTATTATATGATATGGTTTTGTCAAATCCTGTCTCCTCCTCCGCCTCCTCCTCGTCAGCTCTTCCGCCACACACCCACTTTCAAACCTGGAGCGGGCGGGCCGGGCACAGAGTAGCCTACACAACACATGGAGCAGACAGGAGCTGGATTCACGGCGAGGCGGCGACAGGTTAAAAGTAAAACATGCTTTGCACGGGGCTCGGGAGAAAGAGGAGACGTGATTTATGGACACATTTTCGCTTCATTGAAGTGGAGAACAAAACCAAATGCTTGATTTTAGTCGAAGGGAAGGAATGTGGCCACATGGTAGCTGGAAAAAACACAACAAACCTGAAGAGACACGTCGCAGTTCACCACAAAGACATTGTGGTAAGTTAACAGAAAGATTGGTGGTGGTTGTTTATAATGTAACATTAAATCAACGGCTATAATGTCCCAATGATAAACTAACTAATGTTGGCTAACTTTCATAGCATTTAGTATCCAGACTGGCACGTAGCGAGTGATTAAAACTTAATTCCTGTTCAGTTTATTTGCAAGTTAAAAAGATTTCATACGTTCTAGCAAGCTATGCCTTGTTTCACCTTAAATACTGTACCTTTATATACCATGTGTGTGAACTAGCTGGCAGGAAAGCACTTTTGTTGTATCAGTTGGAGTTTTTTTTTTCACAACATTGACCTCAAATCTATTTATTTTATTATTCTATGTGAACTAGCTTTAAACAGCCAGCACTTGTTTTAAGTTCATAAGACACTTTATTTTATTTATTTGATTCCTTTGTCAGGTGTATTTTATTTGTTTTAATGCAAGCATTTGTGTTTGTGTCTTTGAACCTTAACAATGTTCAAAATAAATATGCAAATATTGTCAGAACATCTTCCATGTCTGCATGTGTTCCTTAAAATTGTGTTTTTTATCAAAAAGATGAGAAAATGTTGAAATGTGAAATAATTTTAGGAAATGTTAAATATTATCTGCTGACAAAAAAGGAAAAGGTTAAAATGATGTCCTGACTAAAACGTTGACAGTTTTTGTTGACTTTATATCTAAACGAATAAAATTATGTTTTCTTAGACTAAAATAAAGACTAAAATGCTCGACTTATGGTCGACTAAAACTAGACTAAATAAAAATGGGATGATGTCGACTAAATGTGATAAAAACTAACAAGCGATGCTGAAACTGGACTAAAACTGAAACTAAATTTAAAAATGGCTGGTAAAATTAACACTAGTCCTCACCCTCCGATATTATCTCCTGGGAAGGGAATTCAACCTCTGTTTGGACCACGCGCCCCTACAGTGGCTCCACCGCATGAAGGATACCAATACCGGATCACCGTTGGTATCTGGTAATTACAGCCCTTTAAATTTAAGGTGTTCCACGGGCCAGGGGTGAGGATGGCTGTGGCTGACTTTCTATCCAGTCTAGTCAATTCAAGTCACCTTCATTTATATAGCGCTTTTAACAATATATATTGTTTTAAAGCAGATTTACAATGATAATAGAAAATAGAGATTGTTTTTGCTTTACAGCAGCTCTATAATAAAGTTATTGTCCAGCTAAAGTTAGTTTTGATTGATTGATTCAGAATGTGTGTGTGGGGGGAGGGGAATGCAGGCCGAATGGCTCCCCAGTGGTGGTATGTGGCAAGGGGGGCGTGGTTCAGCGAGGTCTGTGACGGGAGAGAGAGTCAGGAGACAGGCGGTGAGTAAATGGGTCAAGTGAAAATGACAAACACCTGTGTCTTGTTTCAGTAATCGGCATGAAGAGACTGCAGCTGGGAAAGGAAGCTCAGGAGAGAGGGACTGACTGCAGACTCGTGGTGTTGGCCTGTGTTCAGGAAGCTCAGGAGAGCGTGACTTACTAGAAGAAAAGGACTGAGCTACAGGGAGCGTATGAAGCACGGATTTATGTTTTGGGAAAAAACGTTGAGTCTCAGTTAAAGCCGATCCTGTCTTCTTCCTTCATTTTATTTGAACTTTATGACCGGCATCCTTGAACTTCAAGATGTACACCACTACTGACCCAAAAGCACAAGAAAAGTGTTCAAAATCATATAATTAAGCCACAGAAGTTTGGGGATTCTGTTCTGTGGAGCGATGAATCAAAACTGGTCCTTTTCGGCCATATGGATCAGCGGTGTGTCTGGAGGAAGAATGAAGCATAAGCTGTAAAGAACACTCCGTCTACAGTTCAGCATGTGGAGCTTGTGATGCTCTGTGGCTGATTTATATCCTCTGGAACTGGAAACCTGCAGCGTGTGGAAGGAAAAATGGATTCACGGAAGTATCAGGAAATCCTAGGAGAAAACGTCATGCCGTCAGTGAGGAAGCTGAAGCTTGACCTTCAACAGGACAATGATCCCAAGCATTCCTCAAACTCCACCAAGGCTTGGTTTCAGAAGAAGTCCTGGAAGATACAATGGCATCACAGTCACCTGACTTGAACCTCATAGAAAATCTATGGTGGGAATTGAAGGTGGTTGCAGCAGCAAATCAAGAATATCCCTGAACTGGAGGCCATTGCTCATGAGGAATGGGCTCAGATTACTCAGAAACACTGCCAGAAGCTGCTGTCTGGTTATTCTTCTCGTCTGCAGCCGCTCATAACAGTAAAAGGCTGTTTTACTACTAAAGATGTTTGCCATGAACGGTTTGAATAATTTTGAGACTGCAGAAGTTATTAATAGTTGCATTTTCAATTAAATTCGGGGACACCACTTGAAACATTTGGTGTGTTGCGCTTTTTTAATTACTTTTGTTTATTTGTTTATTGTTAATTTTGCAATGGGGGTTGAATAATTTCGATTACAACTGTACAGATACATGCATAATTAATATCTCTAGAGAATGTTGAGGAAAAATGTAACTAAAGTATATTACCATTCATTCTGTACATTTTCAGTTTAATGTTAAAAGCGTCTAATGTGAGTTTGATGATCATTTATAGCCGTACTGAAAGAGAAAATGGATAATTCACCTCAGATCTTAAAAATAAATTAAACAAGAATGTTAAAACTGTGAGCAAACAAGTGGATCCTATGACAAAGATTGTTTCAGTCACTCAGTATGCATTTTTAATAATGTTAAAATAGACGATACCTTGAGCTGTGTGTGGAGCACTGTAAGAGAGTGTGTGTGGACGATACCTTGAGGTGTGTGTGGAGCACTGTAATAGTGTGTGTGGGTGATACCTTGAGGTGTGTGGCCCGTTTGAAGGCTTTGCTGCAGACTCGACACACGTGGCAGCGCTCCTTGCCATGCTCCTGTCTGCAGTGTCTCCTGAGAGCGTTGGCCGTCAGCAGAGTCTGACTACAGTAGAAACACTGGTGCTTTTGCTTCGGCTCAGCCTCCTTCTCCTCCGGCTGCGGATTCAGCATCTGTGTGCCCAAATCAAACACAACCACATCAGACCCAGTGCAGCACCTAGCTTTTATCCTAAGCAACTTACAACTGAGGACTAAAGATAAGTCAAGTCATTGTGAAGATGCAAAAACAACGCAAGAAGTGCTCAGAATACAAAGTTCAGGCATTGCTCAGAATAGCATAAGCCAGACAAGGGAGGATTTTAAAGGAAAAGGAAAGTGTTTTTTTTATGTTAAATGCTCACGGAAGAGATGAGTTTTCAGTGGTCTTTTGAATGTTGTCAGAGATTCTGCATTCCGGACGAGGGTGGGGAGATCATTCCACCATCATGGAGCTGTGAATGAGAATGTTCTGGAGAGTGATATTGTGGCTGTCTGAGATGGTACCACGAGCCGTCTCTCATTGACCGATCGTAGGCTTCTGGTAGAGATGTAGACTCGTAGGAGCGAGTGGAAGTAGGAGGGAGCTGAGCCAGTGGTCGATCTGTAAGCAAGCGTCAATGCTTTGAACTTGATGCGAGCAGCGAGTGGTAGCCAGTACAGAGAGGTGAACAGAGGAGTGATGTGGCCCTTTTGGGCTCGTTGAAGACAAGGCGGGCTGCAGCATTCTGGATCATTTGTAGAGGTTTAGTTGCACATGATAGAAGTCCAGCTAGAAGAGCATTGCAGTAATCAAGCCTAGAAATAACCAGGGCCTGGACAAGAAGTTGTGTTGCATGCTCCGTTAGGAAAGGCCTGATCCTCCTGATGTTGTGCATTGCAAGCCTGCATGATCGAGCTGTCTTTCTAATGTGGTCTGTGAAGGTCAGCTGGTCATCAAATATTACTCCAAGATTTCTGACCGACCTTGATGGGGTGATTGAGGAAGAATCTAGCTGGATAGTGAAGTCGTGCTGTAGAGACGGATTGGCAGGGAGGACGAGAAGCTCAGTCTTTGCCAGGTTGAGCTGCAAGTGATGTTCCTTCATCCATGCCGAGATGTCCGGCAGACAGCTTGAGATACGTGCAGCTACTGTGGGATCATCTGCTGGAAATGAGAGGTAGATCTGGGTGTCATCAGCATAGCAATGATAAGAGAAACCATGTGCCTGTATGATGGGTCCCAATGATGTGGTGTAAATGGAACAGAGGGGGGGGGGGGGGGGGGGGGGTCCAAGAAATGAATCCTGAGGAACCCCTGTGGTCATTTGATGTGCTTTGGATACCTCGCCTCTCCAAGCGACCCTGAAGGACCTGCCTGTGAGATACGACTCAAACCAGTGGAGCTGGTGGAAACCAGTGGAACATAAGCACAGCGTCAACAGCCACCATAGCAGTAACAACTGTGCAAACGCGTAGTCAAGACTCAAGACTAGGAGATAAGTGAGGTTAAGCACTCACCGAAAGCACTTGAGACACCAAGTACGACACATTCGGCTTGTAAAACCTGGCGAATGTGTTCTGTAAAGATCAGCTGGTTGCAAAACAAACATGCAAAACATACATACTAAGACGCACCTACCTGGCCCATGAAGAGGAAATAGATCTTGACGAATAAGCTCACATGTTTAGTTGGGGGTCTTTCCTCCTGAACCTGGCTTGTGAAGTGCTCGGTTGGGTGTCTCGGGTCCAGTATCAGAAGGAGTCCTCCATCCCTCCTGGGCACCCCGAAAAAGCAGCTTTAAAACTGCTCTCCTGACACGCTCTATCACTCCTTTTGCGAGCAGGCTGTGAACTTCCTGTCTCAGAACGGGGCATTTTGGGGCAAAGTCAGTGATGATCACACGCCTGAAGCGGGGTGGTCAGCGTCTGAACTGAAGGGAATATCTATGTTGAATTATTTCTATCCCCCAGCAGCCAAGGTGAAACGGTGGAATAGCTCTCCACGTGCCTAGTAAATGACACCATAGCCATATTAGTTCTATGGCCGCTGTTGGCAGTGGCGATGTGTGTAGACTGGACACCTGCCCCAGCGAGGCTAAGCATGCTGGGGGGCGGGTGGTCTCGTTCGGGGTTGGCTGGCTGCCGATCGGCACGAGCTGTGTCATGCACGGCGGGGGATATTGGTACTGGCGTGTTTTTCCATCGGGAGGGTACTATAGGCACGGACTGCGACTCCACAGTGCTCTGGGGCGGGGCAGGTTGAGGACAGGGCGGGGCAGGGCAACTTTGGTACCAAGTCGGTACTGAAATTTTAAAAATGTGATGCTTTGAGCGTTGTTGAGGTGCAGACCACGACTGGGGACTTTTATCGTTTAAAAAATTGCTTTCCCAATGAGGCTAGAAAGAAAATAGTGAAGAGTACTGCTCGTTGACATCGTGGATGAATGGAGTCCTCCTCCTCGAAGCAGCCTAGCGGCGGCCCGACTGGGGATACCTAGGATTCCAACTTACTCTTGTTCTTGTAGGCTCGTCTGGAGAATTCCACATCGAGTCCAGCGGGTGGGCCTCGACCCTGTAATAGCATGGGGCGACGGCAAAGGATATCGGCCACAGGCCTCGTCATCATCGTCGCTTCTGGGTGGGGGAGGGTGGGCCTCTACCCTGTAATAGCATGAGCAAAAACCCTCCTGGATCTCAAGTGAGCACCGGCAGGTCGGCGCAGAACTCGTAGGTGTGGGGCGGGTCAATGGGGCCCACACAAATCCTGCAAAGGGTAGCCATCAGATGCGAGGAAGAAAAGGTAACTAGTCCTCAGGTGCAACTTCAACGATGACAGCGTGAATAAAGAGATTCTGACGCAATTGTCGCGGCCATGCATTTTATTCTGCCCGCGAGCCTGTCAGTATTTGCATACTTTGCGACAATTGGCCAACTGTTCCAAGCTAAGATTTCAACAAAAATGGAGAAGGGAGGAGTTCCCGCAGCGTCATAGCTGACGCAATGTTGAAGTTACCGCTCTCGAAAGGGAATCTCTTCTAGAAGAGACCAAACACAACATCACGACTGCCGTAAAAGAACATAATAGGTCCTCTTTAATAAAAAAGAGGACCTCTTTTGTTATCAAAAATCAAAAATCTTTTATTTATCTATTTAAAAAGCATTAAATTCGAAGCGACTGTGTATCAGCCGAAAGCATTATTCACCTGTGTGCTGAGGTTGAGCGAGACCGTATCCAGGATCTGTGTGTCGGACAGAGTCAGAGTCACGCTGCCGTCGCTGGCCACGCCCCCTGATGACATCACCAGGCTCTGCGAGGACAGGGAGGTGCTGGGAGCCAGAGCACTGACTGATGGAAGAATACACACACTTACTGAGTAAACACACGTCTATCGCAACTCTCCCGCCCCGTACTTCTGTTACCCTCACAGAAATGTAAGTACACGTTCCTGTTGTACAGAAATCATGTTCAACAGGGCTGTCAAACTCAATCTCAATGCCCGGACTGATAAGAAAAGTGCTGATTGGTTGGACGGTGCTGAGATAATAAATGTTTCTTGAGCATCAGATCATCATATTATACTGATTTCTGAAGGATCATGTGACACTGAAGACTGGAGTAATGATGCTGAAAATTAGGCTTTGATCACAGGAATAAATTACACTTTACTATATATTCAATTTGATTTAAATTGTCATAATATTTAACAATATTACAGTTTTTTTTCGTATTGTTAATCAAATAAATGCAGCCCTGGTGAGCAGAAGAGACTTCTTTTAAAAACGTTAAAAATCATATCGATCCAAAACTTTTGACTGGTAGTGTATGAACGAAACGTCTCCGCACTGTCCAACCAATCAGCATTTTCTTATCAGTCCGGGCAGAGATTGAGTTTGACAGCCCTGTTGTACGTGATTAAGTTCAGTACGTCAGTGTGTGTCTCTGGTAAGCAATCTCTCACCGGTGAGGGCCGAGGGAGGAGGACTCTGAGGAAGGAGCTGATCACTGCTGATCTGAGTCAGTCTGAGCCCAGGGCTGATGCTCGCGGTCGAGGAGGGGCAGTGATGGGGCAGCAGATCCTGACCTTCACACACACACACACACACACACACGCACGCACGCACGCGCACGCACGCACACGCACACACACACACACACACACGCACGCACGCACGCACACACACACACGCACACACACACAGACGCACACACGATCAAATCTCGATAAACACTTTATTCATATATATATATATATATATATATATATATATATATATATATATATATATATATATATATATTTAAAGTAATAAAGGCCACTTTTTACTGGTAACATCAGACATTTGGCATTATCAGGAGCCACAAATATTCCCTCATTGCATTATTATACATTATATTCAACATTATATAGTTCAATGTAGTACTGACACTGAAACTTGATTTTTTTCTCTTACTCAGTAATTTTATTTTGGGTGAACTATCCAGGATATATATTGATGCATTTTTTTTGTATTACAATATATTGTGACACGATATATTGTTACACCCCTAATATTCATTAAATAATTGGCATTGAAATGTAAACAGTTAAGATCAAACTCAACTGTCAGTGTTGCACAGACTAAACAACACCAGATCTGACACACATTTGACTCATCATGAGTTTCTCTTGTGTTTAGGTATAGCTGTGCTTATCTGTGTGTGTGTGTGTGTGTGTGTGTGTATGTGTGTGTGTGTGTGTGTGTGTGTGTGTGTGTGTGTGTGTGTGTGTGTGTGTGTGTGTGTGTGTGTGTGTGTGTGTGTGTGTGTGTGTGTGTGTGTGTGTGTGTGTGTGTGTGTGTGTGTGTGTGTGTGTTCACCTGCTATAGTGAGTGTGATCTCAGAAGTGCTGGTGCCAGTGGATGATGAACTGGTCTGTAACGCTTGAGTCAGACTGGAGTTGTTGATGGTCAGAGTGATTTCTGGAGCTCTGCTGCTGGACACTTGAGAACCTGACAACACACACACACACACACACACACACACGGAAGTTATGTTCAACACTGCATAAACAACTCAAAACAGCAATAAAATGGCTCTGATTTCACTGATGTTTAGCATCATCAACAGTTAGCTCTCAGGCTGGAGATATAACCACTGAAGATCCAAGAATATCAGTATCAGCTCTTCCATACGGCATACGTATAGGGTATCAAATCAACTTTTTAGTCTAAGGCAAGAAGGCTGGTAGATATATATATATATATATTTTTTTTTAAATTTGTTACCCGCCAATATTTTACATGTATGATTGTATGCTTTACATTGTGTGCCAAGTGTTTAAAAGTACAAACTGCATATAGTTTTTCACAATGAAAAAAGTGGGGAAAAAGCTGTTTGTTTGCAGAAATTTCAAAGTTAAATTGCTCAGGTTTTAATAAAAATATCAAAGATAATGACCTGAGGGTGAGTCACTGTTGACAGATTCATTTTTAATTTATGATTTCTTTAAATATAGAAGAGTGGATGTAAGTAATGAGCTGGTGAAAGCATCTCTCACCACATTAAACTCATGGCCTCTTTCAAACAGTTGAGCACTTTCCTTAATTCTGCCATTTTTATAAAAGTGTGGCATCATACAAACAGAAGAAGTGCTTCCCCTGCCAATAATGAACCTGTCATCTGCCAGATTGGCTTGTGATACTGAGAAATTAATCAGCGAATCAGAAAACCTGCATTTGCCACTTGAGTTTTAGGCTCTCTGCTCATTATACGTGGGCAGAAGACCTGAGTACAGTTAATCTATGTAAATATAAATGAGCTCAGCAAGATAAATACTCCAGGGGTGAATCACACAAAAACATGTCCAGATAATATTCCTTTCCAACATTAAAAGACAAAAATGTTTGTAGGACCGATAAGATTATTTGAACTGTGACATCATTGTTACAGTTCAGCTCAAGTTAACATGATTAAGGGTTCCTACAGATACCGTCAAATCAAATTCAAGAACTTTTCAAGCATTACTTTTGTTTTTTTTCAAGGACCACAATCAGGGATCTCATTTATCAAACAGCATCTTTCTTCATTATCTTTTAAATTCTAAAAAAGGAGCTAAATTCCCCACATATGATTGACTTGAAAAATGAAAACTGTGTCATATGGATATTTATATGAGAAATATCACACTCACAGATATGCGAAATAGTTCTATATCTCTATCAAACGGACTGCAGCGTTAATTTTGTGTGAAAATGTTATATCAATAAAATTTAAAATAAATTTCCCATATATTGCCTTTCAATAATTCAAGCACTTTTCAAGTACTTCTTCATAACAATGGCCAGGACTTAAATCTCCAAAAGTAAAATTATACAAGACACCATGAATGTACGAACCATGAATAATTAAATAAAAAGTGATTATTTTTGATTGTATTATGTTGATAATTTAACATGTTATGTGTGTTTGTGTTATGTACGCATCTACGGTGGAAACAAACTTCCTCTCGAGGACAAATAAAGTTAACAGTTATATGGAACTGTAATGCAGTCAATAAGTACTTCAGCCATGCGTTTACAAGAAAATACTTGCACACCTTAGAGTGTTCATCAACCAATCAGAATCAAGCATTCAACAACCCGTAGTATAAGTATTTTTATAATTGCTCATTTTTGTTTCGGAGTGTGAGATGTGAGGTGGACGTGTGTGAGATGTGAGAGATGTGAGAGATGTGAGAGATGTGTGAGATGTGAGAGATGTGAGAGATGTGAGAGATGTGTGAGATGTGAGAGATGTGAGAGATGTGAGAGATGTGAGAGATGTGAGAGATGTGAGAGATGTGAGAGATGTGAGAGATGTGTGAGATGTGAGAGATGTGAGAGATGTGAGAGATGCGAGGCGGACGTGTGTGAGATGAGTGTGAGATGTGAGAGATGTGAGAGATGTGTGAGATGTGAGAGATGTGAGAGATGTGTGAGATGAGTGTGAGATGTGTGAGATGTGAGAGATGTGTGAGATGTGAGAGATGTGAGAGATGTGAGAGATGTGTGAGATGTGAGAGATGTGAGAGATGTGAGAGATGTGAGAGATGTGAGAGATGTGTGAGATGTGAGAGATGTGAGAGATGTGTGAGATGTGAGAGATGTGAGAGATGTGAGAGATGTGTGAGATGTGAGAGATGTGAGAGATGTGAGAGATGCGAGGCGGACGTGTGTGAGATGAGTGTGAGATGTGAGAGATGTGAGAGATGTGTGAGATGTGTGAGATGTGAGAGATGTGAGAGATGTGTGAGATGTGAGAGATGTGAGAGATGTGTGAGATGTGTGAGATGTGAGAGATGTGTGAGATGTGAGAGATGTGAGAGATGTGTGAGATGTGAGAGATGTGAGAGATGTGAGATGAGTGTGAGATGTGTGAGATGTGAGAGATGTGAGAGATGTGAGAGATGTGTGAGATGTGAGAGATGTGAGAGATGTGAGAGATGTGAGAGATGTGAGAGATGTGTGAGATGTGTGAGATGTGAGAGATGTGTGAGATGTGAGAGATGTGAGAGATGTGAGAGATGTGTGAGATGTGTGAGATGTGAGAGATGCGAGGCGGACGTGTGTGAGATGAGTGTGAGATGTGTGAGATGTGAGAGATGTGAGAGATGTGTGAGATGTGAGAGATGTGTGAGATGTGAGAGATGTGTGAGATGTGAGAGATGTGTGAGATGTGAGAGATGTGAGAGATGTGAGAGATGTGAGAGATGTGTGAGATGTGTGAGATGTGAGAGATGTGTGAGATGTGAGAGATGTGAGAGATGTGTGAGATGTGTGAGATGTGAGAGATGTGTGAGATGTGAGAGATGTGAGAGATGTGTGAGATGTGAGAGATGTGTGAGATGTGTGAGATGTGAGAGATGTGTGAGATGTGAGAGATGTGAGAGATGTGTGAGATGTGTGAGATGTGAGAGATGTGTGAGATGTGAGAGATGTGTGAGATGTGAGAGATGTGTGAGATGTGTGAGATGTGAGAGATGTGTGAGATGTGTGAGATGTGTGAGATGTGAGAGATGTGAGAGATGTGTGAGATGTGAGAGATGTGTGAGATGTGAGAGATGTGTGAGATGTGTGAGATGTGTGAGATGTGTGAGATGTGAGAGATGTGTGAGATGTGTGAGATGTGAGAGATGTGAGAGATGTGTGAGATGTGAGAGATGTGTGAGATGTGAGAGATGTGTGAGATGTGAGAGATGTGAGAGATGTGAGAGATGTGAGAGATGTGTGAGATGTGAGAGATGTGTGAGATGTGAGAGATGTGAGAGATGTGTGAGATGTGTGAGATGTGAGAGATGTGTGAGATGTGTGAGATGTGAGAGATGTGAGAGATGTGTGAGATGTGAGAGATGTGTGAGATGTGAGAGATGTGTGAGATGTGTGAGATGTGTGAGATGTGAGAGATATGTGAGATGTGAGAGATGTGAGAGATGTGTGAGATGTGAGAGATGTGTGAGATGTGAGAGATGTGTGAGATGTGTGAGATGTGTGAGATGTGAGAGATGTGAGAGATGTGAGAGATGTGAGAGATGTGTGAGATGTGTGAGATGTGAGAGATGTGTGAGATGTGAGAGATGTGAGAGATGTGAGAGATGTGTGAGATGTGAGAGATGTGAGAGATGTGTGAGATGTGTGAGATGTGAGAGATGTGTGAGATGTGAGAGATGTGAGAGATGTGAGAGATGTGTGAGATGAGTGTGAGCACACAAACTGACCGCTGTTGTCTTCGGGGCTCAGGCTGATGGCTGAGGCGGGAGGCTGGAGAGAGAGGCCCGTCAGAGGGTGGATCACCACACTGGCAGGAACACTGGCGTCTCCGTCAGTCATGAGGTGAGCCGTGGCGTGCGGCGTCAGACTCGAGTCGCTTGTCAGAGAGTGAGACAGCAAACTGCCCTGGTGAAGCGTCTGCTGGAGAATACTGGGGTCGATCTGAACACAGAGAACAAAACGGCATCATGGGGTGTAACAATATATCACAATACAAAAATGAAACATGGGTCATGGATAGGTCACCCAAAATAAAAATTACTGTGTGAGAAAAAAATTTAAGATTTCAGAGTCTTAGTGTCAGTACTACATTAAACTACTATATATAATGTTGAATATAATGTGTAATAATGTAATGAGGGAATATTAGTGGGTCCTGATAATGTCAGATGTCTGATGTTACCAGTAAAAAGTGGCTGACATTATTTTAAATATATCTAGTCAGTGACAGAAATCAAGCATATTCATCTAAAATAATTCTGTATTTTCATCTTCAGAATCATGAATATGTTTATTTCTGGTGTCTCTATTGTCCTGTGCTTTGGGATTCAGCACCAAGTCCATCCTATTCATTCACACACACAATGTAAAACCAAATTTAGCATTTTAATCAAGTCAATTCTTGGTTGAGCTTTTATCATAGTCTTGGAGTATCGCAATAATAGGGTATCGGGAGTTCAGTATGGTGATATGTATCGAATCGTGACGTGAGGGAATCGTTACACCCCCACGGCATCACACACCCCTACAGCATCACACACCCCCACAGCATCACACAACCCCACAGCATCACACACCCCTACAGCATCACACACCCCCACAGCATCACACACCCCCACAGCATCACACACCCCCACAGCATCACACACCCCCACAGCATCACACACCCCCACAGCATCACACAACCCCACAGGATCACACACCCCTACAGCATCACACACCCCCACAGCATCACACACCCCCACAGCATCACACACCCCCACAGCATCACACACCCCCACAGCATCACACACCCCCACAGCATCACACACCCCTACAGCATCACACACCCCCACAGCATCACACACCCCCACAGCATCACACACCCCCACAGCATCACACACCCCTACAGCATCACACACCCCCACGGCATCACACACCCCCACGGCATCACACACCCCCACGGCATCACACACCCCTACGGCATCACACACCCCCACAGCATCACACACCCCCACAGCATCACACACCCCCACAGCATCACACACCCCCACAGCATCACACACCCCCACAGCATCACACACCCCCACAGCATCACACACCCCGACAGCATCACACACCCCTACAGCATCACACACCCCCACAGCATCACACACCCCCACAGCATCACACACCCCTACAGCATCACACACCCCCACAGCATCACACACCCCCACAGCATCACACACCCCCACAGCATCACACACCCCCACAGCATCACACACCCCCACAGCATCACACACCCCCACAGCATCACACACCCCTACAGCATCACACACCCCTACAGCATCACACACCCCTACAGCATCACACACCCCTACAGCATCACACACCCCCACAGCATCACACACCCCTACAGCATCACACACCCCTACAGCATCACACACCCCTACAGCATCACACACCCCCACAGCATCACACACCCCTACAGCATCACACACCCCCACAGCATCACACACCCCCACAGCAAACACACACCCCCACGGCATCACACACCCCCACGGCATCACACACCCCGACAGCATCACACACCCCCACAGCATCACACACCCCTACAGCATCACACACCCCCACAGCATCACACACCCCTACAGCATCACACCCCCCCACAGCATCACACCCCCCCACAGCATCACACACCCCCACAGCATCACACACCCCTACAGCATCACACCCCCCCACAGCATCACACACCCCCACAGCATCACACACCCCTACAGCATCACACACCCCCACAGCATCACACACCCCTACAGCATCACACACCCCCACAGTATCACACACCCCTACAGCATCACACACCCCCACAGCATCACACACCCCCACAGCATCACACACCCCCACAGCATCACACACCCCCACAGCATCACACACCCCTACAGCATCACACACCCCCACAGCATCACACACCCCTACAGCATCACACACCCCTACAGCATCACACACCCCCACAGCATCACACACCCCCACAGCATCACACACCCCTACAGCATCACACACCCCCACAGCATCACACACCCCTACAGCATCACACACCCCTACAGCATCACACACCCCTACAGCATCACACACCCCCACAGCATCACACACCCCTACAGCATCACACACCCCCACAGCAAACACACACCCCCACGGCATCACACACCCCCACGGCATCACACACCCCCACAGCATCACACACCCCCACAGCATCACACACCCCCACAGCATCACACACCCCCACAGCATCACACACCCCCACAGCATCACACACCCCCACAGCATCACACACCCCCACGGCATCACACACCCCCACAGCATCACACACCCCCACAGCATCACACACCCCTACAGCATCACACACCCCCACAGTATCACACACCCCCACAGTATCACACAGCCCCACGGCATCACACACCCCCACGGCATCACACACCCCCACGGCATCACACCCCCCCACGGCATCACACACCCCCACGGCATCACACACCCCCACAGTATCACACACCCCCACAGTATCACACACCCCCACAGCATCACACACCCCCACAGCATCACACACCCCCACAGTATCACACACCCCCACAGTATCACACCCCCCCACAGCATCACACACCCCCACAGCATCACACACCCCCACAGTATCACACACCCCCACAGTATCACACACCCCCACAGCATCACACACCCCCAAGGCATCACACACCCCCACGGCATCACACACCCCCACGGCATCACACACCCCCACAGCATCACACCCCCCCACAGTATCACACACCCCCACAGCATCACACACCCCCACAGCATCACACACCCCCACAGCATCACACACCCCCACAGCATCACACACCCCCACAGCATCACACACCCCCACAGTATCACACACCCCCACAGTATCACACACCCCCACAGCATCACACACCCCTACAGCATCACACACCCCCCTAGGCATCACACACCCCTACAGCATCACACACCCCTACAGCATCACACACCCCCACAGCATCACACACCCCTACAGCATCACACACCCCTACAGCATCACACACCCCTACAGCATCACACACCCCTACGGCATCACACACCCCCACGGCATCACACACCCCCACAGCATCACACACCCCCACAGCATCACACACCCCCACAGCATCACACACCCCCACAGCATCACACACCCCTACAGCATCACACACCCCTACAGCATCACACACCCCCACAGCATCACACACCCCCACAGCATCACACACCCCCACAGTATCACACACCCCCACAGCATCACACACCCCCACAGCATCACACACCCCCACAGCATCACACACCCCCACGGCATCACACACCCCCACGGCATCACACACCCCCACGGCATCACACACCCCTACAGCATCACACACCCCCACAGCATCACACACCCCCACAGCATCACACACCCCCACAGTATCACACACCCCCACAGTATCACACACCCCGACAGCATCACACACCCCCACAGCATCACACACCCCCACAGCATCACACACCCCTACAGCATCACACACCCCCACAGCATCACACACCCCTACAGCATCACACCCCCCCACAGCATCACACCCCCCCACAGCATCACACACCCCCACAGCATCACACACCCCTACAGCATCACACCCCCCCACAGCATCACACACCCCCACAGCATCACACACCCCTACAGCATCACACACCCCCACAGCATCACACACCCCTACAGCATCACACACCCCCACAGCATCACACACCCCCACAGCATCACACACCCCCACAGCATCACACACCCCCACAGTATCACACACCCCCACAGTATCACACACCCCCACGGCATCACACACCCCCACAGCATCACACACCCCCACAGCATCACACACCCCCACAGCATCACACACCCCCACAGTATCACACACCCCCACAGCATCACACACCCCCACGGCATCACACACCCCCACGGCATCACACACCCCACACACCTGTGCCGTACCTGCAGAGTGATGTTGTTGATGTTGCTGGGGTCAATCCCAGAGATCTGCACATTCGGACACACCAGGTGAATCCCTTCAAGAGTAGCGAGCCCCTCCGTCAGAGAGACCGTCAGATCTCCACCCGCTGAAGGAGGAAAGAGGACAATCATGCACTCGTCCACCATGATGGATCTGCGTGTGCCGAATAACATCTCAAATGTGGAGAGTTCCAGGAAAAGTCTGAAATCTGCTGGTCTAGAAAAAGAGTTCTCGCCCTTTCCGAGACCAGTTTTATTACTCACATTATCTCAGTCTCACATTAAGGGCCCTTTCTTACACCCGCCAGTTGTTTTTTGCTAGTTTCAGCCCGACGCAGTTTTCATTTTCATGTCCTGCGCCACATTGTTTAAATAGCAAATATATTTGCACCCATTTGTGCGCCCATGATGGTCTGAAAACCAGGTGTGTTCAGGCGCACTGTTGAAGCGTTGCTATTTTGAGGAACTGAAATAGTCATTGACCAACTGAAACCTGGTCTAAAGTCAATAATAACGGTTTGTTATAAGTGTCACCCTCCTTTTTTTTGCATATACATTAAAATGCACATTCAGAATTTAAATGGTTGTAATTCAAGAATGCTTTGGAATATAGACGTAAGATTGGTCTTGTTTTAAAAAAGACCATTTTGCAGATTTTTGTAGAAGTGAAATATATTGAGAAAGTGAAAAAAAAAAGTTATAGAAGTTTGAGTTTATGAAAATGTACAAATGTAAAAATGTAATAATTCATATTTTATATAAAATATATATTTTCAAAACATGTTGTACTCTAAAACTGCAAGAAAACCGAAGCCAAAAATCTGAACAAGTAGTGTTCCAAATTTTATGTTGATATCTCCGAAAATGAGCTATCAGTGAGAGTGTGTTTGGGCGCAGTACCACCGGAACTCCAGACTCCATTACTGCCCATATAAGGGCGCCTCCATTTCCATGTGAGGTTTGAGTGATCTGAACCATATATTTCTATAATTTTCATACAATTTATGAAGTAGACATCCTATTCAGAAGTAATAAGGGAAGTTTGGCAGATTTTGAAATGAATTTAACCTCTAATAAACACATAAAAAGAACATAACTCGCTGCCACATAACAAATGGTCACTTAAGAGGTTGCGCCACGTGTTAGTAATATGAGCCTATATGTGCCAGACTGTACTATGAGTACCTGAGACAGTAGCAGGCAGTGTTTACATGTGTGTATTGTGTAGTTATGAGTACCTGAGACAGTAGCAGGCAGTGTTTACATGTGTGTATTGTGTAGTTATGAGTACCTGAGACAGTAGCAGGCAGTGTTTGCATGTGTGTATTGTGTAGTTATGAGTACCTGAGACAGTAGCAGGCAGTGTTTACATGTGTGTATTGTGTAGTTATGAGTACCTGAGACAGTAGCAGGCAGTGTTTACATGTGTGTATTGTGTAGTTATGAGTACCTGAGACAGTAGCAGGCAGTGTTTACATGTGTGTATTGTGTAGTTATGAGTACCTGAGACAGTAGCAGGCAGTGTTTACATGTGTGTATTGTGTAGTTATGAGTACCTGAGACAGTAGCAGGCAGTGTTTGCATGCGTGTATTGTGTAGTTATGAGTACCTGAGACAGTAGCAGGCAGTGTTTACATGTGTGTATTGTGTAGTTATGAGTACCTGAGACAGTAGCAGGCAGTGTTTACATGTGTGTATTGTGTAGTTATGAGTACCTGAGACAGTAGCAGGCAGTGTTTGCATGTGTGTATTGTGTAGTTATGAGTACCTGAGACAGTAGCAGGCAGTGTTTACATGCGTGTATTGTGTAGTTATGAGTACCTGAGACAGAAGCAGGCAGTGTTTACATGTGTGTATTGTGTAGTTATGAGTATCTGAGACAGTAGCAGGCAGTGTTTACATGTGTGTATTGTGTAGTTATGAGTACCTGAGACAGTAGCAGGCAGTGTTTGCATGTGTGTATTGTGTAGTTATGAGTACCTGAGACAGTAGCAGGCAGTGTTTGCATGTGTGTATTGTGTAGTTATGAGTACCTGAGACAGTAGCAGGCAGTGTTTACATGCGTGTATTGTGTAGTTATGAGTACCTGAGACAGTAGCAGGCAGTGTTTGCATGTGTGTATTGTGTAGTTATGAGTACCTGAGACAGTAGCAGGCAGTGTTTGCATGTGTGTATTGTGTAGTTATGAGTACCTGAGACAGTAGCAGGCAGTGTTTGCATGTGTGTATTGTGTAGTTATGAGTACCTGAGACAGTAGCAGGCAGTGTTTGCATGTGTGTATTGTGTAGTTATGAGTACCTGAGACAGTAGCAGGCAGTGTTTGCATGTGTGTATTGTGTAGTTATGAGTACCTGAGACAGTAGCAGGCAGTGTTTGCATGCGTGTATTGTGTAGTTATGAGTACCTGAGACAGTAGCAGGCAGTGTTTGCATGTGTGTATTGTTTAGTTATGAGTACCTGAGACAGTAGCAGGCAGTGTTTGCATGTGTGTATTGTGTAGTTATGAGTACCTGAGACAGTAGCAGGCAGTGTTTGCATGCGTGTATTGTGTAGTTATGAGTACCTGAGACAGTAGCAGGCAGTGTTTGCATGTGTGTATTGTGTAGTTATGAGTACCTGAGACAGTAGCAGGCAGTGTTTGCATGCGTGTATTGTGTAGTTATGAGTACCTGAGACAGTAGCAGGCAGTGTTTGCATGCGTGTATTGTGTAGTTATGAGTACCTGAGACAGTAGCAGGCAGTGTTTGCATGTGTGTATTGTGTAGTTATGAGTACCTGAGACAGTAGCAGGCAGTGTTTGCATGCGTGTATTGTGTAGTTATGAGTACCTGAGACAGTAGCAGGCAGTGTTTGCATGTGTGTATTGTGTAGTTATAAGTACCTGAGACAGTAGCAGGTAGTGTTTACATGCGTGTATTGTGTAGTTATGAGTACCTGAGACAGTAGCAGGCAGTGTTTGCATGTGTGTATTGTGTAGTTATAAGTACCTGAGACAGTAGCAGGTAGTGTTTACATGTGTGTATTGTGTAGTTATGAGTACCTGAGACAGTAGCAGGCAGTGTTTGCATGTGTGTATTGTGTAGTTATGAGTACCTGAGACAGTAGCAGGCAGTGTTTGCATGTGTGTATTGTGTAGTTATGAGTACCTGAGACAGAAGCAGGCAGTGTTTGCATGTGTGTATTGTGTAGTTATGAGTACCTGAGACAGTAGCAGGCAGTGTTTACATGTGTGTATTGTGTAGTTATGAGTACCTGAGACAGTAGCAGACAGTGTTTACATGTGTGTATTGTGTAGTTATGAGTACCTGAGACAGTAGCAGGCAGTGTTTGCATGTGTGTATTGTGTAGTTATGAGTACCTGAGACAGTAGCAGGCAGTGTTTGCATGTGTGTATTGTGTAGTTATGAGTACCTGAGACAGTAGCAGGCAGTGTTTACATGTGTGTATTGTGTAGTTATGAGTATCTGAGACAGTAGCAGGCAGTGTTTACATGTGTGTATTGTGTAGTTATGAGTACCTGAGACAGTAGCAGGCAGTGTTTGCATGTGTGTATTGTGTAGTTATGAGTACCTGAGACAGTAGCAGGCAGTGTTTACATGTGTGTATTGTGTAGTTATGAGTATCTGAGACAGTAGCAGGCAGTGTTTACATGTGTGTATTGTGTAGTTATGAGTACCTGAGACAGTAGCAGGCAGTGTTTGCATGCGTGTATTGTGTAGTTATGAGTACCTGAGACAGTAGCAGGCAGTGTTTGCATGTGTGTATTGTGTAGTTATGAGTACCTGAGACAGTAGCAGGCAGTGTTTGCATGTGTGTATTGTGTAGTTATGAGTATCTGAGACAGTAGCAGGCAGTGTTTGCATGTGTGTATTGTGTAGTTATGAGTACCTGAGACAGTAGCAGGCAGTGTTTGCATGTGTGTATTGTGTAGTTATGAGTACCTGAGACAGTAGCAGGCAGTGTTTGCATGTGTGTATTGTGTAGTTATGAGTACCTGAGACAGTAGCAGGCAGTGTTTACATGTGTGTATTGTGTAGTTATGAGTACCTGAGACAGAAGCAGGCAGTGTTTGCATGTGTGTATTGTGTAGTTATGAGTATCTGAGACAGTAGCAGGCAGTGTTTACATGTGTGTATTGTGTAGTTATGAGTACCTGAGACAGTAGCAGGCAGTGTTTACATGTGTGTATTGTGTAGTTATGAGTACCTGAGACAGTAGCAGGCAGTGTTTACATGTGTGTATTGTGTAGTTATGAGTACCTGAGACAGTAGCAGGCAGTGTTTACATGTGTGTATTGTGTAGTTATGAGTACCTGAGACAGTAGCAGGCAGTGTTTGCATGTGTGTATTGTGTAGTTATGAGTACCTGAGACAGTAGCAGGCAGTGTTTGCATGTGTGTATTGTGTAGTTATGAGTACCTGAGACAGTAGCAGGCAGTGTTTACATGTGTGTATTGTGTAGTTATGAGTACCTGAGACAGAAGCAGGCAGTGTTTGCATGTGTGTATTGTGTAGTTATGAGTATCTGAGACAGTAGCAGGCAGTGTTTACATGTGTGTATTGTGTAGTTATGAGTACCTGAGACAGTAGCAGGCAGTGTTTACATGTGTGTATTGTGTAGTTATGAGTATCTGAGACAGTAGCAGGCAGTGTTTACATGTGTGTATTGTGTAGTTATGAGTACCTGAGACAGTAGCAGGCAGTGTTTGCATGCGTGTATTGTGTAGTTATGAGTACCTGAGACAGTAGCAGGCAGTGTTTGCATGTGTGTATTGTGTAGTTATGAGTACCTGAGACAGTAGCAGGCAGTGTTTGCATGTGTGTATTGTGTAGTTATGAGTATCTGAGACAGTAGCAGGCAGTGTTTGCATGTGTGTATTGTGTAGTTATGAGTACCTGAGACAGTAGCAGGCAGTGTTTGCATGTGTGTATTGTGTAGTTATGAGTACCTGAGACAGTAGCAGGCAGTGTTTGCATGTGTGTATTGTGTAGTTATGAGTACCTGAGACAGTAGCAGGCAGTGTTTGCATGTGTGTATTGTGTAGTTATGAGTACCTGAGACAGTAGCAGGCAGTGTTTGAATGTGTGTATTGTGTAGTTATGAGTACCTGAGACAGTAGCAGGCAGTGTTTGCATGTGTGTATTGTGTAGTTATGAGTACCTGAGACAGTAGCAGACAGTGTTTACATAGGTGTATTGTGTAGTTATGAGTACCTGAGACAGTAGCAGGCAGTGTTAGCATGTGTGTATTGTGTAGTTATGAGTACCCGAGACAGTAGCAGGCAGTGTTTACATGCGTGTATTGTGTAGTTATGAGTATCTGAGACAGAAGCAGGCAGTGTTTGCATGTGTGTATTGTGTAGTTATGAGTATCTGAGACAGTAGCAGGCAGTGTTTGCATGTGTGTATTGTGTAGTTATGAGTACCTGAGACAGTAGCAGGCAGTGTTTGCATGTGTGTATTGTGTAGTTATGAGTACCTGAGACAGTAGCAGGCAGTGTTTGCATGTGTGTATTGTGTAGTTATGAGTACCTGAGACAGTAGCAGGCAGTGTTTGCATGTGTGTATTGTGTAGTTATGAGTACCTGAGACAGTAGCAGGCAGTGTTTGCATGTGTGTATTGTGTAGTTATGAGTACCTGAGACAGTAGCAGTCAGTGTTTACATAGGTGTATTGTGTAGTTATGAGTACCTGAGACAGTAGCAGGCAGTGTTTGCATGTGTGTATTGTGTAGTTATGGGTACCTGAGACAGTAGCAGGCAGTGTTTGCATGTGTGTATTGTGTAGTTATGGGTACCTGAGACAGTAGCAGGCAGTGTTTGCATTTGTGTATTGTGTAGTTATGAGTACCTGAGACAGTAGCAGGCAGTGTTTGCATGTGTGTATTGTGTAGTTATGAGTACCTGAGACAGTAGCAGGCAGTGTTTACATGTGTGTATTGTGTAGTTATGAGTACCTGAGACAGTAGCAGACAGTGTTTACATAGGTGTATTGTGTAGTTATGAGTACCTGAGACAGTAGCAGGCAGTGTTAGCATGTGTGTATTGTGTAGTTATGAGTACCTGAGACAGTAGCAGGCAGTGTTTGCATGTGTGTATTGTGTAGTTATGAGTACCTGAGACAGTAGCAGGCAGTGTTTGCATGTGTGTATTGTGTAGTTATGAGTACCTGAGACAGTAGCAGGCAGTGTTTGCATTTGTGTATTGTGTAGTTATGAGTACCTGAGACAGTAGCAGGCAGTGTTTGCATGCGTGTATTGTGTAGTTATGAGTACCTGAGACAGTAGCAGGCAGTGTTTGCATGTGTGTATTGTGTAGTTATGAGTACCTGAGACAGTAGCAGGCAGTGTTTGCATGTGTGTATTGTGTAGTTATGAGTACCTGAGACAGTAGCAGGCAGTGTTTGCATGTGTGTATTGTGTAGTTATGAGTACCTGAGACAGTAGCAGGCAGTGTTTACATGTGTGTATTGTGTAGTTATGAGTACCTGAGACAGTAGCAGGCACTGTTTACATGTGTGTATTGTGTAGTTATGAGTACCTGAGACAGTAGCAGGCAGTGTTTGCATGTGTGTATTGTGTAGTTATGAGTACCTGAGACAGTAGCAGGCAGTGTTTACATGTGTGTATTGTGTAGTTATGAGTACCTGAGACAGTAGCAGGCAGTATGGCTTGTCCCACCAGGCCTTGCTGCAGCAGACTGGGCTCATACTGGCCCGTGAGCACTGGGTTGGCTGGGATGTAGATGTTGGGATCTGAGCTAGTGGTGTGCAGTAGAGTTTGAGCCTCCTGAGCCTGAGGAGCGCACTGGTCCTGGGGTGGTCTCTCGGCGCCGGCGCTCCGCTTGGCCTTGCGGTCCGAGGGCCTGATGTGACCCTGGATGTGGGTCTTGCGGTGGCCAGATGTGCGGAAGCGCAGCTCACAGAACGGGCACTTGAAGGGTTTGGAGCCGGTGTGCAAACGCATGTGGACCTTCAGACTGCCCTTGGTGGAGAACGACGTGTTGCACATGTGACAGCTGAACAGCTTCTGCCCTGCACACACACACACACACACACACACATCAGACTTAGAGGCGGGAATAAAACAAGGCCGTTGCTGGAGCAGATTTGTACATTTTATGAAGAACTTTTAAGTGGTGCTTGGTTGTGCAAAAAATTAGTTTGAGTGGTTCTTGGTATTGCTGTGTGTTAATGAAGCTTTTCTGAGTGGTACATTGCTACACAGCAGCTGTCTCTGTCTTCCTTTAATGCATGTTTTAACACCGTGTCCTAACCAGACATGATGCCGTGACACAAGACAACAACACCGTCCAATGTAAACCAGAACGTGGCTGTGGTTTGATTAAGAGTGCAGTGTGCTTGCAGAGAGACTCTGCTCACACTCTCTTCTGACTGGCTGTGGTTTTTGATTGATTTTGTCACTTCTGGTGTGGACAGACATTTAACTGCTTATCGCTGGAATCTTAGCGCATCATGTCTTGTTAGGACACAGTGTTAGTTCCCTTTTGAGGGAACTCGCGCCGCGTCGATGGCCCTGTGGGAACGCCCCTGCGTGATTGCATTATAGTCCGTCACGTCTATTACGATTTCAAAGTTCTGGCCAGTTGATAATACCTAGAATATATAAATCGACTGCTGGCGGTAGATCCTTTTCCTATTTAGCACCAAAACTTTGGAACAATCTTCCTTACATTGTTCGGGAAGCAGACACAGTCTGTCAGTTCAAAGTTAGACTAAAAACACATCTCTTTTGCTTAGCATACACATAACACATTATAGACTTGTTAACACTTGAATGTTAGGCTGCTTAGTTTAGATCAGCCGGAACCGGGAACACTTCCCATAAATCCTGATGTACATTGTACATCATAAGGATGGCGTCTACGCTAAAATTAGCCTCTCTGTTTATCCTGAGGTTTACCGCAGTCCGCCGGATCCAGGCCGTATCCGGATCTGATGAAGGACCTGCGCCTGCCCCTGAAGTGTCACTAGTCTCTCCCCTGTGAAGGCCTCCTTCCCTTCACCTCTGTACTGATAAAACGTTGTCGGGATAATTCCGGTTCATGTGGTTATGCGGAAGCGATAAAAAATTCTGTATTATACATTTTTCAAGGCTTGTACCTTGGAACCTATTTTATGGTTTGCGTTCTCGAGCCACCAGGCACTGTTTTGTGTGAATGAGCAGCCGGATCGCATTAAAGAATTTTCTGTTAGAACGGTGTCGTGTTAGCGGCCGCTAAGTTAATAACTAATGATCGTTGCGACGGAAGTGAATCAATCAAAACTAACTTTATCTGGACAACAACTTTATTCTAGAGCTGCTGTAAAGCCAAAACAATCTCTGTTCCTGTAATCTCCTATTATCGCTGTAAAGCTGCTTTGAAACAGTCCATATTGGTAAAAGCGCTGCATAAATGAAGGTGACTTGACTTGGACCTGGATGCTGCCCCAGGGTCTCAGGTGCTTATGACATAGTTGCCAACAGTTTCTCATGACAGGCAATTGTAAGTACAGCGTTTGAGTATTATCGTTCCCAAAGCGTCATCGACGCAGCGCGAGTTCCCTGAGAAGGGAACGTCTCAGGTTACGACTGTAACCCTAGTTCCCTGAGAAGGGAACGTCTCAGGTTACGACTGTAACCCTAGTTCCCTGAGAAGGGAACGAGACGCTGCGTCGCCCCGCCATACGTCCTGTATCCTTGTGATCGACTTGCTTCGGCTAATTCGAAGCTGACGCCGGTCAGACAGGATGTGCTTTTATCCTTTCCTGGTCGTGATGTCACCCGCCGTGACGCTCACTCTCGCCATTGGACTGAGTTGTCATACGTGCTTCAGACGCAATCTCGCTGGGCGTTCCCAAAGCGTCATCGACCCAGCGTCTCAATCCCTTCTCAGGGAACTAGGGTTAAAGTCATAACCTGAGACAATCATCCACCAGGTGAAAAGCACACGTCAGAGCACGAAGAAAAGAAATAGCTTTCATCAACAAACCACATGAATTGGTACATTGTTAAAATATATAATTATTTTAGTTGTTTTTCAAAGATTATTGGAGTGTTTTACAAGAAAATTCTATTTTATCCTTTCTACTTCAAAATGTCATGTTTAATTCAATGTGTTTATGTTTATTTTAAAAACGACAATGCACATTAATTGAAATGAGCACTCGCGTCCATGTAAATGTGCCAGATTTAACCATACGGGATCATTTTCATCTGCAGTTCCTGGTAGGTTGACAGTAAGAAAAAGAAAAGAAATAAAGTTGTATAAATACATCTGCCTACAATTACTAAAACTATGGGATGACCATGGTACATAAAACACTAAAGAATCATGTTCCAGTAAACATAAACAGAAGCATATTGGCAGACAAAAAAACTAAATAAAAATTTCTTCAAATAATCAGACAGAAAACAAGCAATTTCTCCTGATTATATCAACATAGAATCAATGTGACAATTGCAGTTTGTTAGTAATTATTTGTGAAATTTAAATCCTTCACCAATTATCTTTTTCAGTTTATTATTTATGTCTGCAGAACAGCCAGTATTACATGCTGAAGTTATAGCAAGTATAATTAACAGTGTTAATCAACTTCACCAGGCAATATAAACACAAACGCAGATCTAAACGCACCTGAGTGTGTCTTAACATGACAGTCCAGTGTGGATTTCACCGTGAAACTCTTCCCACACTCATCACACTTGTACGGTTTCTCGCCTGTGTGTATCCGGATGTGTCTGAAAGATGAAAAACACTGAGTGTTAGGACAGATGTTCAGTCAAACCAACATTTATTCAGACATCTTCAACATTTCTCACATTATCAGTTTATTCGCTATAGTTTAGAAAATGGTAATAAAATATGAGCAGAACTCAGAGTTATTAAATCAGTTGATATTTCTCTGGTTTTGTCCGTCCTTCTGTTAGACTCTCACACATGAATTATGTTGAATATCTGTCAGCTGTTAAATTTAACTACACAATTAGATAATACCAGTTTAGCTCAACCAATCACCAATCAATGCTTCATGTTATTCAGTCTGTGGTGTAAAAAGCTGCATTAGTTATTAAAGAAAAAACACTTCAGCAAAACATGATCAGCTCAAAGTGTCCCAATCATTTTTGGTCCCAGAGTTTTACTGGTAGTCGCTGTGTGAAGAATATTTGTGTATAATATGTCACAGTTTACTTTATTTTGCTCTCCTCACTTACATAAATGAACTATAGTGTCATGCACACACTAGTAAAACATATCAAAAATGGTATCTGTGTCTGAATAAAGTTGGTTTGCCTGTATAGACCGACGGAGATGTGCAATGAGCCGTTACAGATGTTTCGGTGATTATTACCTGACCAGGTCGCTGGGCTTCTTGAAGCTCTTTGGACAGTACTGGCAGCGGTTTGCGAACTTCGGCTCGATGTTGAGCTCCACACACTTGTCTTTCACCTCACTGATGCGGTCCCGTTCGGCAGCCGTCTGGGCCAGAACCTTCTCTGAGAGACTGGGCTCGTCGCGCGGGTCTCTCTTGGCTAGCTCTGCTGTCTGCTCTTCTGTTAGCGTGATGATGCCGGCGCGGTTCCTCTTCGGCCCGGATCGATCTGACCCGTCCTCCTCCTCCTCATCACCGGCCTCGTCGCTCTCCAGAACTAACACAGTCAAGCCAGCTTTATCTATACAGCGCTCTTTACAACACAGTGTTTCAAAGCAGCTTTACAGAGATAACAGGAAAATAATGCAACAAAGTTTGTTTCCAGAAGAAAACAGCGTCACAGTCCAGCTTAAGTAAGTTCAGTGATAGTTCATTTTAGTTGTAAAAAAGTTATTTAGTTCATTATATATATATATTTAGCCGTTCTGGAGAAAACCGTGATGTCATCATTCAGCTCAGTTCAGTTCTCATATAATGGTGTCAATGCAAGTCATACATTAACATCAGTTACAGGAGATCTGGGAATAATAACTGGGAATTACTGGGAATAATAATGCTGTCCATCCATACTGCAGTTATTCTGTTCCAGAGCCGCACACTGGGTCAAAGGATTTATGCTGGATCACATTTTATCAGTAGCATTTTTAACACTTGTAACACTTACAATAAGGTTGATTAGTTAACATTAATGTATTAACTAACATGAACTAACAATAAACAATACATTTGTAACAGTATTTATACATCTTTGTTAATTTTAGATTAAAAAAATCCAGCTGTTCATTGTCCCTTCATGTTATTTCACAGTGCATTAACTAATGTTAACAAAAACAACCTTTAATTTTAATAATGTTAAAATTAATATTAACTAAGATTAATAAATGCTGTAGAAGTGCAGTACATTATTAGTTTGTTAACTAATGAACCGTATTGTAAAGTGTTACCAAATAATATATATAAAAATAAATAAATAAATACTTTTTTTGAGGTAATCAATATTATTCCACAAATCCGGCTGATTGAGGAATAGAGGAACTGGCGTATTGTCGATCAAGATGAGTGCACAGCTGAGTAATGACAGTGAGAGTAATGTAGTGATGCTCCAGGAGCCCAGCAGAAGCGGATGTGATGAGGTCAGGTGTGTCGTACCTTTGGGACACACAGCATGATGGAGTTTGGTGTGTTTCCGGCGCAGGATGACGGTGCGGAAGCTTTCCTCACACACTGTGCACTTGAAGGGCTTGGTGTTCAGGTGGATGATCATGTGTCGGTTCAGACTCCCGTTAGTGGTGAAACACGTGTCACAAACATTACACTTATAAGCCTTCACTCCTGAGAGAGCCAGAGGAGAAACTGCATGAGATTCAGAAGAGATTATAACACAGCGTGATGAAGTGTGTGTGCTGGGTCACCTGTGTGTGTGTTCAGGTGTGATTTCAGCACTCCGGCGGACACGAAGCTCCTCCCGCACAGGTTACAGCGGTACGGTTTCTCTCCGGTGTGAGAACGCACATGTTGCTTCAGGTGACTGGACTTCTTAAAGCTCTTATCACACATACTGCACCTGACAAACAAAACACATCTCACTGACTCAACCAAACGCAGGAGCAGGTTTGCTGGTTTAAGTAGATAGTGGGACACGAGTGAAGTGCAAAGATTTGTTTACAGAAGAAAAAATACAATTAGCAACTAAATGTTGCATTAGAAATATGCAGGTTGCTGGTGCTCTTCGCTCTTTTTTAATGAAATGAATGTACTATATTTTAGTTTGATAATGTTTTTTTATTTAATATTTTGTATTTTTAGGGGATTTTTTAAATACTAAATTATATTTACGCTGTATTTATAATCCATTTACTCACTTTTTGAGCATAGATCTGATTTTACTGATTTTTAAAAGTAAAGAAACAAAATGATCATACCAGTACTGGTGCTGTCTCTATTATTGCGATCTTTGATTTTGAAATGAGCTGATAATCAATAAAATGCAGCTCATTACTGTTGCTTTCGGTGACGTGAACTCCATTAAATCGGCATATAGCGCGTTGTTTTAAGATCGGATTTCTATCCGTTTTGCGAAAACATATTTATGTGACCAGGTGTAAATGGAATCGTTTTGATAAATCAGATCAGTAAAAACGCATGAAGTGACCAGGTGTAAACGGCCCAATTATGAGCTGTCTGTCAGCATCTGTATCATTTTCTGTTAATTAATTGCAAATTGTGGCATGTTGCAAAGCAGTCCCATCTCTTGTTTTTTTAAATGACGTCATCGACTAGTCAACGTCGACTCGACTTTGATGTCATAACAGTCGACTTCAAAAAATCTGAAGTCGTTCAACCCCTACTGCATAGTAGGGGTTTACTATAACAAAATATATTTCCAGTTTACAAGATTATTGTATTTTATTACATTTCTTTCTAATAAAATGTTGTTTATATCTAATAATATTTATATGTATATCTTATTAAACATTTATTAACAGCAAGAATTTACTTGTAAAAAAGGTACAAAGACACATATTCATTGTTTTCAAGACTATTAATTTTCTCCTCAACACGAGTAGAATAGCAGCTGCCTTTTAGTGTTTGGTGCATGTGAACTTACTGATAAACTCTCTTGTTGATTTCATCCTCATCCTGGAAGTCTTGTGTCTGTATAGACAGCTGCAGCTCTCCTTGACTTGCCTCCTGCAATAAACCACTTGTCTACACACACACACACACACACACACACACACACACACACACACACACTTATCATACAGACTAACATAATTTTATTTTACTTTCATTTCATGCATCTGTGTTCTGTACATATAACTCTAATATAAAAGTTCTGTTATATTAGAGGGGAAAAGGGGTGCTAATCAGGTTGATCTGTTATTGAAGAGAGTTTGGGGTGAATAGGGAAAGGATGACATGGAAGGGGACAAGGGGTATAGGATGGTAGTCAGGTTGTTCTGGGCGTCTGGTGTTGGTGGCCAGGAGACTCAGAGTGGGGACATCATCTCAGTTAAATGTAGGCAGAGTGATTAGGACCCCCAAAGATTGGGAAGAGCTGATGTAAGCTTGGCTTGACAGAGGTCAAAGCTCTCTACAGTAACAGATCAACCTGACTACCACTCCTTTTCCCCTTCATCCTTCCCCTATTCAACCCTAACTCTCTTCATACCCAACTCTCTTCATCCCCAACTCTCTTCATCCCCAACTCTCTTCATCCCCCACTCTCTTCATCCCCAACTCTCTTAATCCCCAACTCTCTTCATCCCCAACTCTCTTCATCCCCAACTCTCTTCATCCCCAACTCTCTTCATCCCCAACTCTCTTCATCCCCAACTCTCTTCATCCCCAACTCTCTTCATCCCCAACTCTCTTCATCCCCCACTCTCTTCATCCCCAACTCTCTTCATCCCCAACTCTCTTCATCCCCAACTCTCTTCATCCCCAACTCTCTTCATCCCTAACTCTCTTCATCCCCCACTCTCTTCATCCTCCACTCTCTTCATCCCCAACTCTCTTCATCCCCAACTCTCTTCATCCCCAACTCTCTACAGTAACATATCAACCTGACTACCACTCCTTTTACCCTTCATCCTTCCCCATTCAACCCTAACTCTCTTCATCCCCCACTCTCTTCATCCCCAACTCTCTTCATCCCCAACTCTCTTCATCCCCCACTCTCTTTATCCCCAACTCTCTTCATCCCAAACTCTCTTCATCCCCCACTCTCTTCATCCCCAAATCTCTTCATCCCCAACTCTCTTCATCCCCAACTCTCTTCATCCCTAACTCTCTTCATCCCCCACTCTCTTCATCCTCCACTCTCTTTATCCCCAACTCTCTTCATCCCAAACTCTCTTCATCCCCAACTCTCTTTATCCCCAACTCTCTTCATCCCCAACTCTCTTAATCCCCAACTCTCTTCATCCCCAACTCTCTTCATCCCCAACTCTCTTCATCCCCAACTCTCTTCATCCCCAACTCTCTTCATCCCCAACTCTCTTCATCCCCAACTCTCTTCATCCCCAACTCTCTTCATCCCCCACTCTCTTCATCCCCAACTCTCTTCATCCCCAACTCTCTTCATCCCCAACTCTCTTCATCCCCAACTCTCTTCATCCCTAACTCTCTTCATCCCCCACTCTCTTCATCCTCCACTCTCTTCATCCCCAACTCTCTTCATCCCCAACTCTCTTCATCCCCAACTCTCTACAGTAACATATCAACCTGACTACCACTCCTTTTACCCTTCATCCTTCCCCATTCAACCCTAACTCTCTTCATCCCCCACTCTCTTCATCCCCCACTCTCTTCATCCCCCACTCTCTTCATCCCCAACTCTCTTCATCGCCAACTCTCTTCATCCCCAACTCTCTTCATCCCCAACTCTCTTCATCCCCCACTCTCTTCATCCCCATCTTCATCCCCAACTCTCTTCATCCCCAACTCTCTTTATCCCCAACTCTCTTCATCCCCCACTCTCTTCATCCCCATCTTCATCCCTAACTCTCTTCATCCCCAACTCTCTTTATCCCCAACTCTCTACAGTAACATATCAACCTGACTACCACTCCTTTTACCCTTCATCCTTCCCCATTCAACCCTAACTCTCTTCATCCCCAACTCTCTTCAACCCCCACTCTCTTCATCCCTAACTCTTTTCAACCCTAACTCTCTTAATCCCCAACTCTCTTCATCCCCAACTCTCTTCATCCCCCACTCTCTTCATCCCCAACTCTCTTCATCCCTAACTCTCTTCATCCCCAACTCTCTTCATCCCCAACTCTCTTCATCCCCAACTCTCTTCCTCCCCAACTCTCTTCATCCCCCACTCTCTTCATCCCCAACCCCCCTCATCCCCAACTCTCTTCCTCCCCAACTATCTTCATCCCTAACTCTCTTCATCCCCAACTCTCTTCATCCCCAACTCTCTTCATCCCCCACTCTCTTCATCCCCATCTTCATCCCCAACTCTCTTCATCCCTAACTCTCTTCATCCCTAACTCTCTTCATCCCCAACTCTCTTCATCCCCAACTCTCTTCCTCCCCAACTCTCTTCATCCCTAACTCTCTTCATCCCCCACTCTCTTCATCCCCAACTCTCTTCATCCCCAAATATCTTCCTCCCCAACTCTCTTCATCCCCAACTCTCTTCATCCCCAACTCTCTTCATCCCTAACTCTCTTCATCCCCCACTCTCTTCATCCCCAACTCTCTTCATCCCCAACTCTCTTCCACCCTAACTCTCTTCATCCCTAACTCTCTTCATCCCCAACTCTCTTCATCCCAAAATCTCTTCATCCCCCACTCTCTTCAATCCCAACTCTCCTCATCCCAAACTCTCTTCATCCCCCACTCTCTTCATCCCCAACTCTATTCCTCCCCAACTCTCTTCATCCCCAACTCTCTTCATCCCTACCTCTCTTCATCCCCAACTCTCTTCATCCTCAACTCTCTTCATCCCCAACTCTCTTCACCCCTAACTCTATTGATCCCCAACTCTCTTCATCCCCAACTCTATTCCTCCCCAACTCTCATCCCCAACTATCTTCATCCCTAACTCTCTTCATCCCCCACTCTCTTCATCCCCAACTCTGTTCCTCCCCAACTCTCTTCATCCCTAACTATCTTCATCCCCAACTCTCTTCATCCCCAACTCTCTTCATCCCCAACTCTCTTCATCCCCAACTCTCTTCATCCCCACCTCTCTTCATCCCCAAAACTCTATTCATCCCAAACTCTCTTCATCCCCAACTCTCTTGATCCCCAACTCTCTTCATTCCCAACTCTCTTCATCCCCAACTCTCTTCATCCCCAACTCTCTTCCTCCCCAACTCTCTTCATTCCCAGCTCTCTTCATCCCCAACTCTATTCCTCCCCAACTCTCTTCATCCCCAGTTCTCTTCATCCCCAACTCTCTTCATCCCCAACTCTCTACAGTAACAGATCAACCTGACTACCACTCCTTTTCCCCTTCATCCTTTCCCTATTCATCCCTAACTCTCTTCATCCCCCACTCGCTTCCACCCCAACTCTCTTCATCCCCAACTCTCTTCATCCCCAACTCTCTTCATCCCCCACTCTCTTCATCCCCCACTCTCTTCATCCCTAACTCTCTTCATCCCCAACTCTCTTCATCCCCAACTCCCTTCATCCCCCACTCTCTTCATCCCTAACTCTCTTCATCCCCAACTCTCTTCATCCCCAACTCTCTTCATCCCCAACTCTCTTCATCCCCAACTCTCTTCATCCCCAACTCTCTTCCACCCCAACTCTCTTCATCCCCAACTCTCTTCATCCCCAACTCTCTTCATCCCCAACTCTCTTCATCTCCAACTCTCTTCATCCCCCACTCTCTTCATCCCAACTCTCTTCATCCCCCACTCTCTTCATCCCCCACTCTCTTCATCCCCAACTCTCTTCGACCCTAACTATCTTCATCCCCAACTCTCTTCATCCCCAACTGTCTTCATCCCCAACTCTCTTCATCCCCAACTCTCTTCATCCCTAACTCTCTTCATCCCCAACTCTCTTCCTCCACAACTCTCTTCATCCCCAACTCTCTTCATCCCCCCACTCTCTTCATCCCTCACTCTCTTCATCACCAACTCTCTTCATCCCCAACTCTCCTTATCCCCCACTGTCTTCATCCCCTACTCTCTTCATCCCCCACTCTCTTCATTCCCCACTCCCTTCATCCCCAACTCTCTTCATCCCCAACTCTCTTAATCCCCCACTCTCTTCATTCCTAACTCTCTTCATCCCCCACTCTCTTTATCCCCCACTCTCTTCCACCCCAACTCTCTTCATCCCCCACTCTCTTCATCCCCCACTCTCTTCATCCCCAACTTTCTTCATCCCCCATTCTCTTCATTCCTAACTCTCTTCATCCCCCACTCTCTTCATCCCCCACTCTCTTCATCCCCCTCTCTCTTCATCCCCAACTCTCTTCATCCCCCACTCTCTTCATTCCTAACTCTCTTCATCCCCAACTCTCTTCATCCCCAACTCTCTTCACCCCCCACTCTCTTCATCCCCCACTCTTTTCCACCCCAACTCTCTTCATCCCCGACTCTCTTCATCCCCACCTCTCTTCATCCCCCACTCTCTTCATCCCCCACTCTCTTCATCCCCCACTCTCTTCATCCCCAACTCTCTTCATCCCCAACTATTCATTCCCAACTCTATTCATCCCCAACTCTCTTCATTCCCAACTCTCTTCAATAACAGATCAACCTGACAACCACTCCTTTTCCCCTTCCACTTCATCCTTTCCCTATTCATCCCTAACTCTCTTTAATAAATAATTTCCAACATTCATGGTTGTGGCGTGGTCCTTGCTTGTGAATTAACAAAAAATAACACTTATAATACAACATTTTAGTTTGTACCTCAGTGTGTGTTACGTTCAGTAGGTTGGGAGGGTGGTAGCTGGTGGTCAAGGCTTGTGACTCCAGTGTGCTTGAGTCCTGAAGCTGCTGTACAGTAGAGAAATGTGCCTGCGGGGTAAATCCCTCAGCTATAGTGAAACCTGCAACAGAGCACACACACACACACACACACACACACACACACACACACACACACACACACACAGACACACAAACACACACACACACACACACACACACACACACACACACACACAGATATCACAGACAGCTCTGGATCCCAAACATCCGCCTGTGAGAGTGTATTTATATTGAGAAGAGTGTGTAATGTGTGTTACCTTGTGTCATAGCTGGCTGTTCAAAGGTCTGCTGAGGCAGCGCCGGTGTCTCAAACTGACTCATGTGATCGGGTAGAGCGTGCTGCGCACTCACAAATGATTCTGTGGATTAATAAATGTATTCATTGTTCATTTAATGCTGCTTTATCTCAATCCCATCCCAACTCATGCTCCATTATCAATTAATAATTACATTTAACCATCAGATGAATCAACATGCCTTACACTATCAAAAACAATCATAACAACCGGGGCCAGGCAGTTTTCTGTGTGCATGTTTCCTGTAGGGTGAGCACCCGTCCCGCTTTGCGTTGAAACGCACAGCATTTTCACCCCTTGTCCCGCACGTCGCATATTGAAAATGTCCCGCATTTTCATCAGTCTGTTGGTTTTTAATTATCATATTAAGAAAACGTGCATGCGTTCTTTTGTCCTTTTAAGAAAACATTTTGTTTATTCTTTTTGCTGCATAGTTTTTCACCTGTATTTAACAGAGCTTCGTCAGAAGTTCAAATACAACACCCATTTTTAAAATCCTATCCAATGGTTGAAAGCAGAGGAGTAAACACGGTCACTAGTGAGATGTGACGCTGTCAATCAAAATGTGGAGCGGTGATTCGTTCCGTGTTTCTGTCAGAAAACAAATGGATAATTCGGTAAATAAAATTTTTAATTTAACAGAATTTATTAACTTGTTGCTGCTGTGGTTGTTTTAATTCACATCCTTTCTAAAAAATATGAACGTTTTTGGTTTAATATATTCTTAATATATAAGACTGTCAATTATCTAAATTCATGTTGGTTTATATTTTATTTGATCATTATATATTTTGTTGGATTTTAGTTGGACTTGGTCAGAACTGTTTCAAAAATAGTGACCTGCAAGATTCCTGCTGTCTTTGGGCACAGTGATGTTGAATTTAAATGCCATGTAAAATAAATATATGTAATGTTACATTGTGATGTAAAGGTGTTTTCTGGAAGGGACTAAAGAACAAATCATTTTTATCAGCTGAAAGTCAGAATACAAATGTTTTTATTAAGTTAGATAACATTATATAACAGTTTCAGGTTGTTTTAGTGTTGGTAACATGTCCCACATTGTCCAACACAAACTTCTAATCACATTTGGTTTGTTTGATGGTGGTCACCCTAGTTTTGTGTGTGTGTGTGTGGTAAGTGTTCACGTATACAGTCTTAAGTACACAAAAAGAGTTGGGAGAAAATTGGGTGTGTCAATAATACAGTATATTGGATCGGTGCATTCGGTCTTAAAAAGATAGCAGTCTAATAAACCTGCTGCTGTCTGTCATTAATGTTAATCAAACAACAAAAGACAAATACATCACTAACTGCTCTTGAGGACAGGGTAAGAGAAGCTTCCTCCTGCTGGAACTTTTTTAATGAGTGACTTTTACACACAATAATTGTTGTTTTATTTTTGTACCTGCTAATCAAACCATGAAACAAACAGTCTAACATGGCCTCTCAGTGTCAGCGTCCCAGTTCATGTTTGTTAATAACTAAAGTGCACATTTAAGTTGTTTTCTAAGAAAAAAAAATTATAGTTGGGCTGCGTCCGAAATCGCATACTCTCTTGCAAATATTTTAAATGAGTACCTGCTTCACAACTGCTAAAAAAGTACATTCTATATAGTATGAATATTTGCAGTATGAATGTAATCTGGATGTACTACATACGCCATGTTATCATTATCATGTGACCTGTCAGCGTCATTCACAAATCCCGTAGGCTCATGGGATAGTAAAGTGTCCATCGCATGCACACTTCAGAATCTCATCGGAAGAAGTAGGTCATCCGGAGACTTTTTGCCTACTCTTTTATGAGAACTGTGAATTCAGACATACTTCTACTATATAGTAGTGAAGTATGCGATTTCAGCTGCAGCCTTGGAGAAAAGACCTCGTGGGCCCCTCACCTGACTCCTGCAGGGCATCTTCCCCCAGTGCCGTGGGTAGCGCCCCCTGCTGGCCGTCTCCCACCACCTCCAGCATGCTCTGGGTCCCAGTGTCCACTGCAGGCGGCTGCATGTCCTCTGAGCTCTGCTGGAGCTGTTGAGCCAGCTCATACCTGTGAACAAACACATCTAACATGAGCCAGCTCATACTGAACAACAAACACACCTCTATCATCAGCTCATACCGTTGAACAAACACACGTCTAACTTGCGGAGCTAACAGAGATCACACATTATATCAAGGCATGCAAGTAGTGCTGAATAGAGACTTCACTTTAGTTTTACTACTGATAAAATAAGTTATGATTAAAGCTAATCATAAACACTATATTGCCAAACGTTTTGGGACGTCTGCCTTGACATGCACATGAACTTTAACGGCATCCCATTCTTAATCCGTAGGGTTTAATATGTGGTTGTTCCACCCTTTGCAGCTATAACAGCTTCAACTCTTCTGGGAAGGCTTTTCACAAGGTTTAGGAGTGTGTTTAAGGGAAGTTTTGACCATTCTTCTAGAAGCGCATTAGTGAGGTCCGGCACTGATGTTGGACGAGACGCTCTCAGTCTCCGCTGTAATTCATCCCAAAGCTGTTCTAGCGGGATGAGTTCAGGACTCTGTGCAGCCAGTCCAGTTCCTCCACACCAAACGCCTCATCCATGTGTTTATGGACCTGCTTTGTGCACTGATGTGCAGTTATGCTGGAACAGGAACATCCACAAATTCTTCCCACAAAGTTGGGAGCATGAAATTGTCTAAAATGTCTTGGTATGTTGAACCATTAAGAGTTCCTTTCACTGGAACTAAGGGGCCAACCCCTGAAAAACAACCCCACACCATAATCCCCCTCCACTAAAACTTTACACTTGGCACAATGCAGTCAGGCAAGTACTGTTCTCCTGGCAACCGCCAAACCCAGACTCCTCCATCGGATTGCCAGACAGGGAAGCGTGATTCGTCACTCCAGAGAACACGTCTCCATTGCTCTAGAGTCCAGTGACGGTGCTTTACACCACTGCACCCCACGCTTTACACCACTGCACCCCACGCTTTACACCACTGCACCCCACGCTTTACACCACTGCACCCCACGCTTTACACCACTGCACCCCACGCTTTACACCACTGCACCCCACGCTTTACACCACTGCACCCCACGCTTTACACCACTGCACCCCACGCTTTACACCACTGCATCCCACGCTTTACACCACTGCATCCCACGCTTTACTCCACTGCAACCCACACTTTACTCCACTGCAACCCACGCTTTACACCACTGCACCCCACGCTTTACACCACTGCACCCCACGCTTTACACCACTGCACCCCACGCTTTACACCACTGCACCCCACGCTTTACACCACTGCACCCCACGCTTTACACCACTGCACCCCACGCTTTACACCACTGCATCCCACGCTTTACACCACTGCATCCCACGCTTTACTCCACTGCAACCCACACTTTACACCACTGCACCCCACGCTTTACACCACTGCACCCCACGCTTTACACCACTGCACCCCACGCTTTACACCACTGCACCCCACGCTTTACACCACTGCACCCCACGCTTTACACCACTGCACCCCACGCTTTACACCACTGTACCCCACGCTTTACTCCACTGCAACCCACGCTTTACTCCACTGCATCCCACGCTTTACACCACTGCAACCCACGCTTTACACCACTGCACCCCACGCTTTACACCACTGCATCCCACGCTTTACACCACTGCACCCCACGCTTTACACCACTGCACCCCACGCTTTACACCACTGCACCCCACGCTTTACACCACTGCACCCCACGCTTTACACCACTGCACCCCACGCTTTACACCACTGCATCCCACGCTTTACTCCACTGCACCCCACGCTTTACACCACTGCACCCCACGCTTTACACCACTGCACCCCACGCTTTACCCCACTGCATCCCACGCTTTACACCACTGCATCCCACGCTTTACTCCACTGCATCCCACGCTTTACTCCACTGCATCCCATGCTTTACTCCACTGCATCCCACGCTTTACACCACTGCATCCCACGCTTTACTCCACTGTATCCCACGCTTTACTCCACTGCATCCCACGCTTTACTCCACTGCATTCCACGCTTTACACCACTGCATCCCATGCTTTACTCCACTGCATCCCAAGCTTTAAACCACTGCATCCCACGCTTTACTCCACTGCATCCCACGCTTTACTCCACTGCATCCCACGCTTTACTCCACTGCATCCCACGCTTTACTCCACTGCATCCCATGCTTTACTCCACTGCATTACACACTTTACAACACTGCACCCCACGCTTTACTCCACTGCATTACAAACTTTACACCACTGCACCCCATACTTTACTCCACTGCATCCCACGCTTTACTCCACTGCATCCCACGCTTTACTCCACTGCACCCCACGCTTTACTCCACTGCATACCACATTTTACACCACTGCATCCCGCGCTTTACTCCACTGCATCCCACGCTTTACTCCACTGCATCCCACATTTTACACCACTGCATCCAACGCTTTACTCCACTGCATCCCACGCTTTACTCCACTGCATCCCACGCTTTACTCCACTGCATCCCACGCTTTACTCCACTGCATTCCACGCTTTACTCCAAGACATCCCACGCATTACACCAATGCACCCCACACTTTACACCACTGCATCCAACGCTTTACTCCACTGCATCCCACACTTTACTCCACTGCATCCCACACTTTACTCCACTGCATCCCACGCTTTACTCCACTGCATCCCACACTTTACACCACTGCATCCAACGCTTTACTCCACTGCATCCCACTGCATCCCACGCTTTACTCCACCGCATCCCACGCTTTACTCCACCGCATCCCACACTTTACACCACTGCATCCCACACTTTACACCACTGCATCCCGCACTTTACCCCACTGCATCCCACATTTTACACCACTGCATCCCAAGCTTTACACCACTGCATCCCACGCTTTACACCACTGCATCCCACGCTTTACACCACTGCATCCCACGCTTTACTCCACTGCATCCCACGCTTTACTCCACTGCATCCCACGCTTTACTCCACTGGATCCTACGCTTTACACCAATGCACCCCACATTTTACACCACTGCATCCCACGCTTTACACCACTGCATCCCACGCTTTACTCCACTGCATCCCACACTTTACACCACTGCATCGCAAGCTTTACACCACTGCATCCCACGCTTTACACCACTGCATCCCATGCCTTACTCCACTGCATTACACAGTTTACACCACTGCACCCCACGCTTTACTCCACTGCATTACAAACTTTACACCACTGCACCCCATGCTTTACTCCACTGCATTCCACGCTTTACTCCTCTGCATCCCACGCTTTACTCCACTGCATCCCACGCTTTACTCCACTGCATCCCACGCTTTACTCCAGTGCACCCCACGCTTTACTCCACTGCATCCCACATTTTACACCACTGCATCCCGCGCTTTACTCCACTGCATCCCACGCTTTACTCCACTGAATCCCACATTTTACACCACTGCATCCCACGCTTTACTCCACTGCATCCCACGCTTTACTCCACTGCATCCCACGCTTTACTCCACTGCATCCCGCGCTTTACTCCACTGCATCCCACGCTTTACTCCAAGGCATCCCACGCTTTACTCCAAGGCATCCCACGCTTTACACCACTGCATCCCACGCTTTACTCCACTGCATCCCACGCTTTACTCCACTGCATCCCGCACTTTACTCCACTGCATCCCACGCTTTACTCCAAGGCATCCCACACTTTACTCCAAGGCATCCCACGCTTTACACCACTGCATCCCACGCTTTACTCCACTGCATCCCACGCTTTACACCACTGCATCCCACGCTTTACTCCACCGCATCCCACATTTTACACCATCCCACACTTTACACCACTGCATCCCGCACTTTACTCCACTGCATCCCACATTTTACACCACTGCATCCCAAACTTTACACCACTGCATCCCACGCTTTACACCACTGCATCCCACACTTTACTCCACTGCATCCCACGCTTTACTCCACTGCATCCCACGCTTTACTCCACTGGATCCCACGCTTTACACCACTGCATCCCAAGCTTTACTCCACTGCATCCCACGCTTTACTCCACTGCATCCCACGCTTTACACCACAGCATCCCAAGCTTTACTCCACTGCATCCCACGCTTTACTCCACTGCATCCCACGCTTTCCTCCACTGCATCCCACTCTTTACACCACTGCATCCCACGCTTTACTCCACTGCATCCCACTCTTTACACCACTGCATCCCACGCTTTACTCCACTGCATCCCACGCTTTACACCACTGCATCCCAAGCTTTACACCACTGCATCCCACGCTTTACACCACTGCATCCCACACTTTACTCCACTGCATCCCACGCTTTACTCCACTGCATCCCACGCTTTACTCCACTGGATCCCACGCTTTACACCACTGCATCCCAAGCTTTACTCCACTGCATCCCACGCTTTACTCCACTGCATCCCACGCTTTACACCACAGCATCCCAAGCTTTACTCCACTGCATCCCAAGTTTTACTCCACTGCATCCCACGCTTTCCTCCACTGCATCCCACTCTTTACACCACTGCATCCCACGCTTTACTCCACTGCATCCCACTCTTTACACCACTGCATCCCACGCTTTAAACCACTGCATCCCAAGCTGTACTTCACTGCATCCCACGCTTTGCACTTCACCTCACTATTGACTCTGCAGAAAGTTGGAGACTTCTGCGCACTGTGAGCATCAGCATGACTCCGCCCTGTGATTTTACGTGGCCTAACACTTCGTGGCTGAGCTGCTGTTGTTCCCAATTGCTTCCACTTTGTTATAATACCACTAACAGTTGACCGTGGAATATTAAGTTGTGAGGAAATTTCTTGAATGGACTTGCAATCACTGTACCACAGATGGAAAGCGATCACTGTACCATGCTTGAATTCACTGAGCTTCTGAGAGCGACCCATTCTTTCACAGATGTTTGTAGAAGCGTCTGCATGCCTAGTTCTTGATTTATACAACCGTGGCCATGAAAGTGATTGGAACACCTAAATTAAATGATTTGGAGGGGTGTCCCAATACTTTTGGCCATATAGTGTATATACATTTGCCATGATGTTGTTGAAATATTGCAAAGATGAAAAATAAAAAAATTCTGTAATATATCTAAAATAAAAATTATAAAATTGTTTGGGTAAGACATGGGTACAGCAAAATGATTAATGAGACAATGAGAATCTAGACTGTGCTGTAAAAACAAATAGTAAAACTGTGCTAATTTCAAAGTCATTTCAGAAAAATGACAACATGAGCCAAGTCAAAACAATACCAAAACTGTTTCCTAATACCAGGAACATGGCAAGAGCAGAGGTTTATGTTCATATTCAGAATGACCAACAATGCCATCCAATTAGAGCAGCTCTCCACGATGGACATGTTTCAGGTGTTTGCTTGTTCATTAAAGGCTTAGTTCAACCAAAAATGAGAATTAGCCCATGATTTACTCACCCTCAAGTCATCCTACTTATATTAAAAAATGTCCTGGGCTCTTCCTAGCTTTATAATGTCAGTGAATGGCTGTACATTTTTGGAAGTCCATCAAAGTGCATCTATCCATGATAAAAGTGCATTCATCCATCGTAAAAGTGCATCTGTCCATCATAAAAGTGCATCTGTATCTGTCCATCATAAAAATGCATCTGTCCATCATAAAAATGCATCTGTCCATCATAAAAGTGCATCTATCCATCATAAAAGTGTTCCAATGGATCCAGGGGGTTAATAAAGGCCTTTTGAAGCGAAGCGATGCGTTTGTGTAAGAAAAATATTCATATTTAAAACTTTATCTACTAAAATAACTAGCTTCCAGCAGACGGCCATATGCATCAATTTACGGTGAAAGAGTATGAATATACACCTAAGATGACTTGAGGGCGAGGGGTAATTTTCATTTTTGGGTGAACTATTCCCTTAATAAACATGAGCCAGCTGTGAAGCGTCACCTGTGGGTTTTCATGTGCTTCCTGCAGTTAGGGGAGGATTTGAAGGTTTTCTGGCAGTAGGGACACATGTAGGGGCGGATGTCGCTGTGTGTGGTCATGTGGCGGCGCAGGCTTCCGCTGGTGGTGAAGGTGGTGTCACACAGCAGGCACTTAAAGGCTTTGAGGCCAGAGTGTGTGCGGATGTGGGCTTTCAGCACGCCGGATGAAGCGAAGCCTTTACTGCACTGCAGGCACTTATGCGGGCGCTCACCTGTGTGTGACCTGCAAAACATCACACACTCGCACATCAGCAATCAGAACACTTCAGCTCACAGACTCAATTTCATGTTTTTTATTTTAAAGGTGAAGTATGTCGTTTCTGCGGCACTAGTAGCACCCAGCAGAATTACAGAAATACAGCATATTTTGCAAACACCCCTTACTCTCCCAACGCATTGTGCCTTACGCTTCTGTTACTGAAGATTTTCCCACATAGTACGTCAATCATGATCCCAACCCGACTAAACACCCTGTGGCTCCGTCCTGATGCAGTAGCCATGCCCCTAAACCTCAGCCTGATACAGTAGCCACGCCCCTAAACCTCAGCCTGATACAGTAGCCACGCCCCTAACCCTCAGCCTGATACAGTAGCCACGCCCCTAACCCTCAGCCTGATACAGTAGCCACGCCCCTAACCCTCAGCCTGATACAGTAGCCACGCCCCTAACCCTCAGCCTGATACAGTAGCCATGCCCCTAAACCTCAGCCTGATGCAGTAGCCACGCCCCTAAACCTCAGCCTGATACAGTAGCCACGCCCCTAACCCTCAGCCTGATACAGTAGCCACGCCCCTAACCCTCAGCCTGATACAGTAGCCACGCCCCTAACCACCAGCCTGATACAGTAGCCACGCCCCTAACCACCAGCCTGATACAGTAGCCACGCCCCTAACCACCAGCCTGATACAGTAGCCACGCCCCTAACCCTCAGCCTGATAAAGTAGCCACGCCCCTAACCCTCAGCCTGATACAGTACCCACGCCCCTAACCCTCAGCCTGATACAGTAGCCACGCCCCTAACCACCAGCCTCATACAGTAGCCACGCCCCTAACCCTCAGCCTGATACAGTAGCCACAACCCTAACCCTCAGCCTAATACAGTAGCCACGCCCCTAACCACCAGCCTGATATAGTAGCCACGTCCCTAACCCTCATCCTGATACAGTAGCCACGCCCCTAACCCTCAGCCTGCTACAGTAGCCACACCCCTAACCCTCAGCCTGATACAGTAGCCACGCCTCAAACCCTCAGCCTGATACAGTAGCCACGCCCCAACCCTCAGACTGATACAGTAGCCACACCCCTAACCCTCAGCCTGATACAGTAGCCACGCCCCTAACCCTCAGACTGATACAGTAGCCACGCCCCTAACCCTCAGCCTGATGCAGTAGCCACACCCCTAACCACCAGCCTGATACAGTAGCCTCACCCCTAACCCTCAGCCTGATACAGTAGCCACGCCCCTAACCCTCAGCCTGCTACAGTAGCCACGCCCCTAACCACCAGCCTGATACAGTAGCCACGCCCCTAACCACCAGCCTGATACAGTAGCCTCACCCCTAACCCTCAGCCTGATACAGTAGCCACGCCCCTAACCCTCAGACTGATACAGTAGCCTCGCCCCTAACCCTCAGCCTAATACAGTAGCCACGCCCCTAACCCTCAGACTGATACAGTAGCCACGCCCCTAACCCTCAGCCTGATGCAGTAGCCACGCCCCTAACCACCAGCCTGCTACAGTAGCCACGCCCCTAACCCTCGGTCTGATACAGTAGCCACGCCCCTAACCCTCGGTCTGATACAGTAGCCACGCCCCTAACCCTCAGACTGCTACAGTAGCCACGCTCCTAACCCTCAGCCTGCTACAGTAGCCACGCCCCTAACCCTCGGTCTGATACAGTAGCCACGCCCCTAACCCTCAGCCTGATACAGTAACCACGCCCCTAAACTCTTGCTATAGGCTTAGCTGATAGTGATTGACAGATCTGAGTGGACACTCAATGTTTTAATCGTGTCTGGGAGGCTCAATGTTAACACTTTTGGGGAGATAAACCCATGAATGCCATACTATTAGTAGTCAATGATCTATAAACTGGGTTAAGAAAATGTATTTTAACATTAAAAAAATCTTACACACTTCACCTTTAAGTTCATCTTGTTCATCACAGACTACATCTATTCAATCTGTTTCTTGAGGCGCTAATGAACGTTGTGTTTCATCATTTTGTGCTTTAGAAAGTGTGTGTGCAAACAGCACGCCATGTTGAATCAACACCTGAATTGGCATAACTGCTAGTGTTTCCAAAATCATGTTAATACAAAATCAGATTTTCATGTTTTTCAATGTAAACAGGGTTTGCCTGATTTCTGATAACTTCTGCTTTTTTTGTCCTCCACCAAAATCCACTGTCATAACTGATAGACCAAAAGGCATTGTTTGAAATGATGCAAATCCTCATGTTTGTGACTGTGCATAAGTTGGACCTGATGTGCTGCTTCAGGTGACTCGACTTCTTGTAGGCTTTGCTGCAGAATCCACACTTATACGGGCGGTCGTTCTCCGCGATGTCCAGATACTGCTGCAGTGTGGCCCGTGAGCTCTGGTTCTGCAGGAGTCCTGCGGGATACACAACACACACACACGCACACACACGCACACAGACACACGCACAAACACGCACACAGACACAGATACACACAGACACACGCACAAACACGCACACAGACACACACAGACACACACAGACACACGCACACAGACACACACAGACACACACAGACACACACAAACACGCACACAGACGCACACAGACACACACAGACACACACAGACACACGCACACAGACACATGCACACAGACACACACAGACACACACGCACACAGACACACACAGACACACGCACACACAGACACACGCACACAGACACACACAGACACACACAGACAGACACAGACACAGACACAGATACAGACACAGACACACACACACACACACACACACACGCACAAACACGCACACAGACACAGATACAGACAAAGACACACACACACACACGCACACAGACACACACAGACACACACAGACACACGCACAAACACGCACACAGACACACACAGACACACACAGACACACACAGACACACACAGACACACGCACACAGACACACACAGACACACACGCACACAGACACACACAGACACACACACAAACACGCACACAGACACACACAGACACACACAGACACAGACACGCACACAGACACACACAGACACACACACGCACACACACGCACACAGACACACACACAAACACGCACACAGACACACACAGACACACACAGACACACACAGACACACACACAAACACGCACACAGACACACACAGACACACACGCACACAGACACACACACAAACACGCACACAGACACACACAGACACACACAGACACACACACAAACACGCACACAGACACACACAGACACACACACGCACACACACGCACACAGACACACACAGACACACACAGACACACGCACAAACACGCACACAGACACACACAGACACACACAGACACACACAGACACACACAGACACACACAGACACACGCACACAGACACACACAGACACACACGCACACAGACACACACAGACACACACACAAACACGCACACAGACACACACAGACGCACACAGACACACACAGACACAGACACAGACACACGCACACAGACACACACAGACACACACAGACACACACAGACACAGACACACGCACACAGACACACACAGACACACACAGACACAGACACACACAGACACAGACACACACAGACACAGACACACGCACACAGACACACACAGACACACACAGACACAGACACACGCACACAGACACACACAGACACACACAGACACACGCACACAGACACACACAGACACACACGCACACAGACACACACAGACACACACACAAACACGCACACAGACACACACAGACACACACAGACACAGACACACACAGACACAGACACACACAGACACAGACACACGCACAGAGACACACATAGACACACACAGACACAGACACAGACACACGCACACAGACACACACAGACACACACAGACACAGACACACGCACACAGACACACACAGACACAGACACAGACACACACAGACACAGACACAGACACACGCACACAGACACACACAGACACACACAGACACAGACACACGCACACAGACACACACAGACACAGACACAGACACACACGCACACAGACACACACAGACACACACACAAACACGCACACAGACACACACAGACACAGACACACACAGACACAGACACACACAGACACACACAGACACAGACACAGACACACACGACACACACACAGACACACGACACAGACACAGACACACACACACAGACACAGACACACACACACAGACACAGACGACACAGACACAGACACAGACACACACAACACACACAGACACACACACACGCACACACACACACACGCACACACACGCACACACGCACACACACACACACGCACACACACGCACACACACACACGCACACACACACACACACACACGACACACACATGACACACACACACACACACGACACACACACACACACAGACACATGACACACACATGACACACACACACACACGACACACACACACAGACACAGACACACACACAGACACAGACGACACACACAGACACAGACACACGCACACACACGACACACACACACAGACACAGACACACACACAGACACAGACACACACACAGACACAGACACACGCACACACATGACACACACATGACACACACATGACACACACATGACACACACAGACACACACACACACAGACACACACACACACAGACACACACACACACACACACACACACACACACACTAGATTAATCAGACTTCAGTGCACATAACCTCCACAGGACTGTTCAGATTGATCAGTGTGTTAAGCCGTCTCACATTACAAAAATTACTGATTTAGACTGAATTAGAACAATGATATACATTCAAACCAAAAATTATTCAGACACCAGATATTATTTTTTATTTTGTTTTACTAGTGTGTGCAGGACACTATAGATCATTTATGTAAGTGAGGAGAGCAAAATCTGTGACATATTATACACAAATATTCTTCATACAGCGACTACCAGTAAAACTCTGGGACCAGAAATGATTGGGACACTTTGAGCTGATCATGTTTTGCTGAAGTGTTTTTTCTTTAATAACTAATGCAGCTTTTTACACCACAGACTGAACAACATGAAGCATTGCTTGGTAACTGGTTGAGCTAAACTGGTATTATCTAATTGTGTAGTTAAATTTAACAGCTGACAGATATTCAACATAATTCATGTGTGAGAGTCTAACAGAAGGACGGACAAAACCAGTCAAATATCAACTGATCTAATAACTCTTGTCAAGTTCTTATCATATTTTCTAAACTATAGCGAATAAACGGTGATAATGTGAGAGATGTTGAAGGAGTCTGAATAAATGCTGGTCTGACTGTGTGTGTGTAGGATCGGGTCTCGTACCCATGTCTGTGATGAGTATGGGCTCCTGCAGAGGGATGTCCGGCAACGGCAGGTTGCTCCGGGACACGCGGGTTTTGTGGGGTTTTCGGGGGTACTTGTGTTTCTTATGGTGGATACTCTTGAAGTGAGAGGTGATGTGAGTTTTCCTGTGGCCTGATGTACGGAAGAACTTCTCGCAGTGAGGACAGGGGAACGGCCGCACACCTGAGGACAGGCAGATACACATCACAAGACATTTATTCACAAATAAAAGAATGTGCAGATTTACTCCTCCTGTTTTCATATTTTGATCTGACAGCTGTTGAAGAAGTGTAAGCTTTGCTTTGTTAAGCCAATTTCCCCCATTAAAGAGCCCATATTCTGCGCTTCTACAAACTCTTGCTGTAGTTTCAGGCTCTACTAGAACAGGGTTTCCTGCTTGAATGTTGATTATTTCTCCATATTCTCCACTGTTGCAGCGTCAGTAACTCTCAGGAGTGTGTTTCCCGAAAGCATCGTTCCAACGAACATTTGCAAACAGCATCGCAGAGTTGTGTGTGTGAGCGACAGATCTCGAGCTGCGGTTAGAAGAAGAGTTTCTTGTGTTCATGACATGTGACTCAGTAAATCCTGATCTTGAGCATAATAAGCAAGCTGACATTCAGTACAACCTGAGTCTTTTATGTAGAATACATACTAATGTCATTTATGTCTTTTAGTTTGTCGAGAGATTTAAAGTGTAGTTTCTGAAGAGTGCGCATGTGTGAACGAGCTCGAGGGCGTAAGAACGAGCCTATGATTGAATCTGGAAATAAAGCAAAATAACTGAGAAAAAATGAGAATTATCTTCAGATCACATGTCCGTTATTTATGGCTAAACATCTAGCGTTAATTTCGATCTCAAACAGATTCATTAACAGTATTTTTTACTCCACACGTGCGTGACATCATTAACCAACGTTGTTGAACGATCAATTTGCGACAATGTGGTTTCGGGAAACAGTCGTGACTAGCTAGTGGATTTCTTCAACGATGCATCGTACTGTGTGTGACAGTGAGTGACGTCGTTGTGCGAGAAACACACCCCTATTTACTTCCTGTCTCTATGAAGCCCCTCCTCCTGAAAAGCACACTGTGCTCTGATTGGTCAACTGGATCATTGTGTTGTGATTGGTCGAGCGCTTCGAGTGTGTTTGGGAAATGTCCCGCCCCTTACAATAACCACCGGTGTGCAGACGCTGATGGACCTTCATGTGTGTGTGTGTGTGTGTGTGTGTGTGTGTCAGTGAGAGTGTGTGTTCTCACCGGTGTGCAGACGCTGATGGACCTTCATGTGTGTGTGTGTGTGTGTGTGTGTGTGTTCTCACCGGTGTGCAGACGCTGATGGACCTTCATGTGTGTGTGTGTGTGTGTGTGTGTGTGTGTGTGTTCTCACCGGTGTGCAGACGCTGATGGACCTTCATGTGTGTGTGTGTGTGTGTGTTCTCACCTGTGTGCAGACGCTGATGGACCTTCATGTGTGTGTGTGTGTGTGTGTGTGTGTTCTCACCGGTGTGCAGACGCTGATGGACCTTCATGTGTGTGTGTGTGTGTGTGTGTGTGTGTGTGTGTGTGTTCTCACCGGTGTGCAGACGCTGATGGACCTTCATGCTCCCTGACGTGGAGAAGCACTTCATGCAGTACAGGCACTCGAAGGCCTTGACGCCGCTGTGGATCTTCATGTGAGCGGTGAGTGTGCTCTTCACGGCGAAGGCACGGAAGCACTGCTTGCACTTGTAGGGCTTCTCGTGTGTGTGGATGCGTATGTGGCGCACCAGATCGCTGGGCTTCTTGAACTCTTTAGAGCAGTACGGACATCCGTGCCACCGAACCCCGTTCTCCTGCCGGATCGTGCCTGAAAACAAACACACACTTACTGATCACATGACTTTAGAAACAAACACACACTTCCTGCTCATCACATGACTTCAGAAATGACTTGCCCATAATTTTATGATATTATTACCGTAGGCCACGGGATAATTTTCTGTCCAGAATTGATAAAATAAGCTAATCTCAGTTTACCGGTGGACGAATAGTTGATAAAGTGTTAAATATTAATTCTGAGTCATTTGCATATTAATTAGGTTCTTATTCACTGTAATTCAATCACCGTCTGAGTTATATTGATCGTAGTTCCCTTACACTGATCATCACATGACCTCAGGGATATAGTCCCGTGGAATACTTCAGGCTCATCCTCCAATCGCTGTAATTACAAGTAAAAACGCCACGAGCTGAATTACGATTCTCCCGTTTGCTGATCCACGGGTGAACACTAAACATCATCACTGATGGAATATTTTCTTTCTCTGTAAAATGAACTCTTTTAAATGCATGTATCCATAATATACGCCACCATTTAGAAGTGTGTGTCCGGTAAGATGTTGTAATGTTCTCTTCTGCTCATCAAAGCTGCATTTATTTGATGAAAAATACAGTAAAACAGTGAGATAGTTTTCTATGTGAATATACAGTAAAGTGTCATTTATTCCTGTGATCATCATTACTCCAGTCTTCAGTGTCACATGATCCTTCAGAAAACACTATAATATGATGATCAAGAAACATTTATGATTATTATCAGTGTTGAAAATAGTTTTTTTCCTATTTTGTGGAAACTGTCATATATTTCATTTTTCAGGATTCTTTGATAAATAGAAAGTTGAAATAAACAGCATCAATATGAAATAGAGTCTTTTGTAACATTATAAACGTCTTTGGATCAATTGAATGCGTCCCTGATTAAATTAATTTCTTTAAAAAGAATGATTCAAAATAAAACTCTCAGTGAGCCCAAACTTGTGAACAGCAGTGTATCTTACGTGTTAATAAATGCTGCGTATGTTGTGTAAAATGTGTACACAGTTTATTATGTACGCCGTCTGTATTCCTTTATTTATTGTATTATATATGGTTATTAAGATTTCCCACACCGGACAAAAAACATTGGTTTTCAGTGTTAAAATGTTGTTTGTATTGAAAGGTAATCTTTTAAATATTATGATGTCCTTTAAACAACTTTGCAACAAATTGTTTGATTTAATGGGAGCGACTCTTCTATATGCTGCAACGACTGATTGACAGCAGAATCTGAGTTCGTCTCATATTTGACGAAGTTTGCATCATTGATTCGTTATCTCCTGTGTAGTACGGTGCCGCTGTGTAAATAAAGCTGACTGGCTTGACTTGTCCTCGGATGATTCAGTGTGAGTCGCAGGCCGGTCGAGCATACCGAGCATCTGCGGAGGCTTCTTGATGATGCTCCTCTTCTCCTTCTTCAGGACGGTGTCAGTCATGAGGATTCTGGAGGGCGCGGGTCCGTCTCCGGCTGAGCTCGGCCCGAGCGTGTCCGTCTGGAGCTTCTCTGATCCGCTGGGAGCGTCCGGGGGAACTGGGATCTCAGTCAGTCCACTGTTCTCCAGAGCTTGCTGGGAAAACACCACAAAGCCTCATGAACTGCAATTCTGACTCGCTTTATAATATTTCCCTGAGGAACTTTTCTACCCTGAGTTTAGCCCTCGTTTAAAAGGGATACTTCACCCAAAAATGAAAATTAGCCCATGATTTACTCGCCCTCAACTCATCCTAGGAGTATCTGACATTCTGCTCTCAGACGAATACAATCACAGTTATATTAAAAAATGTCCTGGATCTTCCAAGCTTTATAATGGCAGTGAATGGCCGATTCTGTTCATGATTGACAGATGCACTTTTATGATGGATAGATGCACTTTTATGATGGACAGATGCACTTTTATGATGGACAGATGCACTTTTATGATGGACAGATGCACTTTTATGATGGACAGATGCACTTTTATAATGGATGGATGCACTTTTATGATGGATGGATGCACTTTTATGATGGACAGATGCACTTTTATGATGGACAGATGCACTTTTATGATGGACAGATGCACTTTTATGATGGATGGATGCACTTTTATGATTGACAGATGCACTTTTATGATGGACAGATGCACTTTTATGATGGATAGATGCACTTTTATGATGGATAGATGCACTTTTATGATGACAGATGCACTTTTATGATGGACAGATGCACTTTTATGATGGATAGATGCACTTTTATGATGGATAGATGCACTTTTATGATGGACAGATGCACTTTTATGATGGATAGATGCACTTTTATGATGGATAGATGCACTTTTATGATGGATAGATGCACTTTTATGATGACAGATGCACTTTTATGATGGACAGATGCACTTTTATGATGGATAGATGCACTTTTATGATGGATAGATGCACTTTTATGATGGACAGATGCACTTTTATGATGGATAGATGCACTTTTATGATGGATAGATGCACTTTTATGATGGACAGATGCACTTTTATGATGGATAGATGCACTTTTATGATGGATAGATGCACTTTTATGATGGATAGATGCACTTTTATGATGGACAGATGCACTTTTATAATGGATAGATGCACTTTTATGATGGACAGATGCACTTTTATGATGGACAGATGCACTTTTATGATGGACAGATGCACTTTTATGATGGACGGATGCACTTTTATGATTGACAGATGCACTTTTATGATGGACAGATGCACTTTTATGATGGATAGATGCACTTTTATGATGGATAGATGCACTTTTATGATGACAGATGCACTTTTATGATGGATAGATGCACTTTTATGATGGACAGATGCACTTTTATGATGGATAGATGCACTTTTATGATGGACAGATGCACTTTTATAATGGATAGATGCACTTTTATGATGGACAGATGCACTTTTATGATGGATAGATGCACTTTTATGATGAATGGATGCACTTTTATGATGGACAGATACACTTTTATGATGGATAGATGCACTTTTATGATGGACAGATGAACTTTTATGATGGACAGATGCACTTTTATGATGGACAGATGCACTTTTATGATGGACAGATGCACTTTTATGATGGATAGATGCACTTTTATGATGGACAGATGAACTTTTATGATGGATAGATGCACTTTTATGATGGATAGATGCACTTTTATGATGGACAGATGCACTTTTATGATGGTCAGATGCACTTTTATGATGGACAGATGCACTTTTATGATGGACAGATGCACTTTTATGATGGATAGATGCACTTTTATGATGGACAGATGCACTTTTATGATGGATAGATGCACTTTTATGATGAATAGATGCACTTTTATGATGGACAGATACACTTTTATGATGGACAGATGCACTTTTATGATGGACGGATGCACTTTTATGATGGACAGATGCACTTTTATGATGGACAGATGCACTTTTATGATGGATAGATGCACTTTTATGATGGATAGATGCACTTTTATGATGGATAGATGCACTTTTATGATGGTCAGATGCACTTTTATGATGGACAGATGCACTTTTATGATGGACAGATGCACTTTTATGATGGATAGATGCACTTTTATGATGAATAGATGCACTTTTATGATGGACAGATACACTTTTATGATGGACAGATGCACTTTTATGATGGATGGATGCACTTTTATGATGGACGGATGCACTTTTATGATGGACAGATGCACTTTTATGATGGATAGATGCACTTTTATGATGGACAGATGCACTTTTATGATGGATGGATGCACTTTTATGATGGATAGATGCACTTTTATGATGGACAGATGCACTTTTATGATGGATAGATGCACTTTTATGATGGACGATGAACTTTTATGATGGATAGATGCACTTTTATGATGGACAGATGCACTTTTATGATGGATAGATGCACTTTTATGATGGACAGATGCACTTTTATGATGGATAGATGCACTTTTATGATGGACAGATGCACTTTTATGACGGCCAAATGCACTTTTATGATGGCCAAATGCACTTTTATGATGGCCAGATGCACTTTTATAATGGATGGATGCACTTTTATGATCGATGGATGCACTTTTATGATGGATAGATGCACTTTTATGATGGATGGATGCACTTTTATGATGGACAGATGCACTTTTATGATGGACAGATGCACTTTTATGATGGATAGATGCACTTTTATGATGGACAGATGCACTTTTATGATGACAGATGCACTTTTATGATGGACAGATGCACTTTTATGATGGACAGATGCACTTTTATGATGGATAGATGCACTTTTATGATGGACAGATGCACTTTTATGATGGATGGATGCACTTTTATGATGGACAGATGCACTTTTATGATGGATAGATGCACTTTTATGATGGACAGATGCACTTTTAAGGCATTGAATGCCATTATAAAGCTTGGAAGAGCCAGGACATTTTTTAATATAACTCTGATTGTATTCATCTGAAAGCAGAATGTCATATACACCTAGGATTGTTTCAAGGTGAGTAAATCATGGGCTAATTTTCCTTTTTGGGTGAAGTATCCCTTTAAGGGGGCGTGTCTCCTTTAAGACTTCGATGTAAACGCCCACTGCTATGATTGGGTGACATCTCTCTCTCACTGGGAAAGGTGTTGTACCTGTAGGATATCCTGGTTGATGGGCGTGCCGATGGCCTGCCCAGGGGGAGGAGCCTGAGCGCTGTCTGAGGTCACATGGTCCGAGAGCTCCAGCAGCTGCTGGATGACATCAGTCACGCCCTCTGACCCCTCGGGACCCTCGGGACAATGATCAACCCTGGCATTCCCCTTCTGAACACAGGAACACAGAGGCAGACAGGTGAGCTGCTGGTGTACAGGAGATCAACACGCTTTCACACTACAGTTAACCCTGGGTTAGGAAGGGATATAATACAATTTAAAGTAAGGTGAGAAAGAATTTAATGGAAAATATTCCATTAAAGAGGATCTATTATGCCTTGATGTTGTTTGTTTAGTTCCTGTCTCTATGAAGCCCCTCCTTCTGAAAACCACACTGTGCTCTGATTGGTCGGCTGGATCAGTGTGTTGTGATTGGTCGAGCGCTTCGAGTGTGTTTGGGAAATGTCCCGCCCCTTACCATAACCGCCAGTTTAACACACTACTAACTAACTCAACCAGGCCCCGCCCCTTTATTCTGCGTATGAATTATTATAATGAGGAATATTGTGACGTGTTCGTTCCCGAAAGAAACTCGAGATACAATGGAGGCGTTTCAGGAGTTCAGAAACACTGACACTGATATAGAGAAGAACTGGAGCTTCCTCATGATCAAACACAACATTACACACTAAACACTGATGAACACTACACACTAAACACTGATGAACACTACACACAGATGAACACTACACACTAAACACTGATGAACACTACACACTAAACACAGATGAACACTACACACTAAACACTGATGAACACTACACACTAAACACAGATGAACACTACACACTAAACACAGATGAACACTACACACTAAACACTGATGAACACTACACACTAAACACTGATGAACACTACACACTAAACACTGATGAACACTACACACTAAACACTGATGAACACTACACACTAAACACAGATGAACACTACACACTAAACACTGATGAACACTACACACTAAACACTGATGAACACTACACACTAAACACAGATGAACACTGCACACTAAACACTGATGAACACTACACACTAAACACTGATGAACACTGCACACTAAACACAGATGAACACTACACACTAAACACTGATGAACATTACACACTAAACACAGATGAACACTACACACTAAACACAGATGAACACTGCACACTAAACACTGATGAACACTACACACTAAACACTGATGAACCCTACACACTAAATACTGATGAACACTACACACTAAACACTGATGAACACTACACACTAAACACAGATGAACATTACACACTAAACACAGATGAACCCTAATCACTAAACACTGATGAACCCTACACACTAAACACTGATGAACACTGCACACTAAACACTGATGAACACTACACACTAAACACAGATGAACATTACACACTAAACACAGATGAACACTACACACTAAACACTGATGAACACTACACACTAAACACTGATGAACCCTACACACTAAACACTGATGAACACAACACACTAAACACTGATGAACACTACACACTAAACACAGATGAACATTACACACTAAACACAGATGAACATTACACACTAAACACTGATGAACACTACACACTAAACACTGATGAACACAACACACTAAACACTGATGAACACTACACACTAAACACAGATGAACATTACAAAACACACTAAACACTGATGAACACTACACACTAAACACAGATGAACATTACACACTAAACACTGATGAACATTACACACTAAATACTGATGAAAACTACACACTAAACACAGATGAACACTACACACTAAACACTGATGAATACTACACACTAAACACAGATGAACACTACACACTAAACACAGATGAACATTACACACTAAACACTGATGAACACTACACACTAAACACTGATGAACACTACACACTAAACACAGATGAACACTACACACTAAACACTGATGAACATTACACACTAAACACTGATGAACACTACACACTAAACACTGATAAACACTCCACACTAAACACTGATGAACACTACACACTAAACACTGATGAACACTACACACTAAACACAGATGAACATTACACACTAAACACTGATGAATACTACACACTACACACTGATGAACACTACACACTACACACTGATGAACACTACACACTAAACACTGATGAACACTACACACTGATGAACACTACACACTAAACACTGATGAACACTACACACTGATGAACACTACACACTAAACACTGATGAACACTACACACTGATGAACACTACACACTGATGAACACTACACACTGATGAACACTACACACTAAACACTGATGAACACTACACACTGATGAACACTACAACCTGATGCACACTACACACTGATGAACACTACACACTGATGAACACTACACACTAAACACTGATGAACACTACAAACTGATGAACACTACACACTACACACTGATGAACACTACACACTAAACACTGATGAACATAACACACTAAACACTGATGAACACAACACACTAAACACTGATGAACACTACACACTAAACACAGATGAACATTACACACTAAACACAGATGAACATTACACACTAAACACTGATGAACACTACACACTAAACACTGATGAACACAACACACTAAACACTGATGAACACTACACACTAAACACAGATGAACATTACAAAACACACTAAACACTGATGAACACTACACACTAAACACAGATGAACATTACACACTAAACACTGATTAACATTACACACTAAATACTGATGAAAACTACACACTAAACACAGATGAACACTACACACTAAACACTGATGAATACTACACACTAAACACTGATGAACACTACACACTAAACACAGATGAACATTACACACTAAACACTGATGAACACTACACACTAAACACTGATGAACACTACACACTAAACACAGATGAACACTACACACTAAACACTGATGAACATTACACACTAAACACTGATGAACACTACACACTAAACACTGATAAACACTCCACACTAAACACTGATGAACACTACACACTAAACACTGATGAACACTACACACTAAACACAGATGAACATTACACACTAAACACTGATGAATACTACACACTACACACTGATGAACACTACACACTACACACTGATGAACACTACACACTAAACACTGATGAACACTACACACTGATGAACACTACACACTAAACACTGATGAACACTACACACTGATGAACACTACACACTAAACACTGATGAACACTACACACTGATGAACACTACACACTGATGAACACTACACACTGATGAACACTACACACTAAACACTGATGAACACTACACACTGATGAACACTACAACCTGATGCACACTACACACTGATGAACACTACACACTGATGAACACTACACACTAAACACTGATGAACACTACAAACTGATGAACACTACACACTACACACTGATGAACACTACACACTAAACACTGATGAACATAACACACTAAACACTGATGAACACTACACACTAAACACTGATGAACACTACACACTAAACACTGATGAACACTACACACTACACACTGATGAACACTACACACTAAACACAGATGAACACTACACACAAAACACAGATGAACACTACACACTAAACACTGATGAACACTAAACACTGATGAACACTGCACACTAAACACAGATGAACACTACACACAAAACACAGATGAACACTACACACTAAACACTGATGAACACTACACACTAAACACTGATGAACACTACACACTAAACACAGATGAACATTACACACTAAACACAGATGAACACTACACACTAAACACTGATGAACATAACACACTAAACACTGATGAACACTACACACTAAACACTGATGAACACTACACACTAAACACTGATGAACACTACACACTACCCACTGATGAACACTACACACTAAACACAGATGAACACTAAACACAAAACACAGATGAACACTACACACTAAACACTGATGAACACTACACACTAAACACTGATGAACACTACACACTAAACACAGATGAACACTACACACAAAACACAGATGAACACTACACACTAAACACTGATGAACACTACACACTAAACACTGATGAACACTACACACTAAACACAGATGAACATTACACACTAAACACAGATGAACACTACACACTAAACACTGATGAACACTACACACTAAACACTGATGAACACTACACACTAAACACAGATGAACACTACACACTAAACACTGATGAACACTACACACTAAACACAGATGAACACTACACACAAAACACAGATGAACACTACACACTAAACACTGATGAACACTACACACTAAACACAGATGAACATTACACACTAAACACAGATGAACATTACACACTAAACACAGATGAACACTACACACTAAACACTGATGAACACTACAGACTAGCTCTTCAGAGAGATGATCTGCGGCTGAGCTCACCTGTGCTGCTGGCTCCTCTACTTCCATTACTGATATGTGCATTTTGCTGATGTGAGCATTGAGGCTGCCGAGCTTCTTATAGACGCAGCTACAGTCCAAACAGGGGAAGAGTGGAGCACCAGACGCCTGAAACACATATCTCATCAGAAGTCCCACTCCAGCGACATGCAAACCAGTTAGTATTATGATATTGGCAATTTAAATTTATGTTATGATTTTATTTTGGCCATTAACTTTTTAAAGAGCTTGGCAGCAGACTATATTCATATATATATATATATATATATATATATATATATATATATATATATATATATATATATATTTATTTATTCATATATTACATTTATATTCACATCACGAGAATGATAAGTATCAGTGTGAGAAGGCGATTCAAGGAGACACAAGTACCCCTACAGCTCTACTACAACTCTACTACAGCTCTATTACAGCACTACCACAGCTCCACTACAGCTCTATTACAGCTCTATTACAGCTCTATTACAGCTCTATTACAGCTCTATTACAGCACTACTACAGCTCCATTACAGCTCTACTACAGCTCTACTACAGCTCTATTACAGCACTACTACAGCTCCACTACAGCTCTATTACAACTCTACTACAGCTCTATTACAGCACTACTAAAGCTCCACTACAGCTCTATTACAGCTCTACTACAGCTCTACTACAGCTCTATTACAGCACTACTACAGCTCCACTACAGCTCTATTACAGCACTACTACAGCTCTATTACAGCACTACTACAGCTCCACCACAGCTCTATTACAGTTCTATTACAGCTCTACTACAGCTCTACTACAGCTCTATTACAGCACTACTACAGCTCCACTACAGCTCTACTACAACTCTACTACAGCTCTATTACAGCACTACTACAGCTCCACTACAGCTATACTACAGCTCTACTACAGCTTCACTACAGCTCTACTACAGCTATACTACAGCTCCACTACAACTCTACTACAACTCTACTACAACTCCACTACAGCTCTATTACAGCTCAAATACAGCTCCACTACAGCTCCACTAGAGCTCTAATACAGCTCCACTACAGCTCTATTACAGCTCCACTAGCTCCACTACAGCTTTACTACAGCTCCACTACAGCTTTACTACAGCTCCACTACAGCTCTACTACAGCTCTACTACAGCTCCACTACAGCTCCACTACAGCTCCACTACAGCTCTACTACATCACTACTACAGCTCCGCTACAGCTCCACTACAGCTCTACTACAGCTCTACTACAGCTCCACTACAGCTCCACTACAGCTCTACTACAGCTCTACTACAGTTTCACTACAGCTCCACTACAGCTCTACTACAGCTCCACTACAGCTCCACTAGAGCTCTACTACAGCTCCACTAGAGCTCTACTACAGCTCCACTACAGCTCCACTACAGCTCCACTACAGCTCTACTACAGCTCCACTACAGCTCTACTACATCACTACTACAGCTCCGCTACAGCTCCACTACAGCTCTACTACAGCTCTACTACAGCACTACTACAGCTCCACTACAGCTCCACTAACTCTACTACAGCTCTACTACAGCTCCACTAACTCTACTACAGCTAGTGGAGCTGTAGTAGAGTTAGTGGAGCTGTAGTAGAGCTGTAGTAGAGTTAGTGGAGCTGTAGTGGAGCTGTAGTAGCTCCACTACAGCTCCACTAGCTTCACTACAGCTCCACTACAGCTCTACTACAGCTCTACTACAGCTCCACTACAGCTCCACTACAGCTCCACTACAGCTCCACTACAGCTCTACTAGCTCCACTACAGCTCCACTACAGCTCTACTACAGCTCCACTAGCTCTTCTACAGCTCCACTACAGCTCTACTACAGCTCCACTAGCTCCACTACAGCTCTACTACAGCTCTACTACAGCTCTACTACAGCTCCACTACAGCTCCACTACAGTTCCACTACAGCTCCACTACAGCTCTATTACAGCTCTACTACAGCTCTACTACAGCTCCACTACAGTTCCACTACAGCTCCACTACAGTTCCACTAGCTCCACTACAGCTCTACTACAGCTCCACTAGCTCCACTACAGTTCCACTAGCTCCACTACAGCTCCACTACAGCTCCACTAGCTCTACTACAGCTCTACTACATCTCTACTACATCTCTACTACAGCTCCACTACAGCTCTACTACAGCTCCACTACAGCTCCACTAGCTCTACTACAGCTCCACTACAGTTCCACTACAGCTCTACTACAGCTCCACCACAGCTCTACTTTTACAGCTCTACTACAGCTCTACTACAGCTCCACTACAGTTCCACTAGCTCCACTACAGCTCTACTACAGCTCCACTAGCTCCACTACAGCTCCACTACAGTTCCACTAGCTCTACTACAGCTCTACTACAGCTCCACTACAGCTCTACTACAGCTCCACTAGCTCCACTACAGCTCCACTAGCTCTACTACAGCTCTACTACATCTCTACTACAGCTCTACTACAGCTCCACTACAGCTCCACTAGCTCTACTACAGCTCCACTACAGTTCCACTACATCTCTACTACAGCTCTACTACAGCTCCACTACAGCTCCACTAGCTCTACTACAGCTCTACTACAGCTCTACCACAGCTCTACTACAGTTCTACTACAGCTCTACTATAGCTCTACTACAGCTCCACTACAGCTCTACTACAGCTCTACTACAGTTCCACTACAGCTCTACTACAGCTCTACTACAGTTCCACTACAGCTCCACTAGCTCTACTACAGCTCTACTACAGTTCTACTACAGCTCTACTACAGTAACACTACAGCTCCACTAGCTCTACTACAGCTCTACTACAGCTCTACTACAGCTCCACTACAGCTCCACTACAGTTCCACTACAGCTCCACTAGCTCCACTACAGCTCCACTACAGCTCTACTACAGCTCCACTACAGCTCCACTAGCTCTACTACAGCTCCACTACAGTTCCACTACAGCTCTACTACAGCTCCACCACAGCTCTACTACAGCTCTACTACAGCTCCACTACAGTTCCACTAGCTCCACTACAGCTCTACTACAGCTCCACTAGCTCCACTACAGTTCCACTAGCTCTACTACAGCTCTACTACAGCTCCACTACAGCTCTACTACAGCTCCACTAGCTCCACTACAGCTCCACTAGCTCTACTACAGCTCTACTACATCTCTACTACAGCTCTACTACAGCTCCACTACAGCTCCACTAGCTCTACTACAGCTCCACTACAGTTCCACTACATCTCTACTACAGCTCTACTACAGCTCCACTACAGCTCCACTACAGCTCCACTAGCTCTACTACAGCTCTACTACAGCTCTACCACAGCTCTACTACAGTTCTACTACAGCTCTACTACAGCTCTACTACAGCTCCACTACAGCTCTACTACAGTTCCACTACAGCTCCACTAGCTCTACTACAGCTCTACTACAGCTCTACTACAGTTCCACTACAGCTCCACTAGCTCTACTACAGCTCTACTACAGTTCTACTACAGCTCTACTACAGTTCCACTACAGCTCTACTACAGTTCCACTAGCTCTACTACAGCTCTACTACAGCTCCACTACAGCTCTACTACAGTTCCACTACAGCTCCAATACAGTTCCACTAGCTCTACTACAGCTCTACTACAGCTTCACTACAGCTCTACTACAGCTCCACTAGCTCCACTACAGCTCCACGAGCTCTACTACAGCTCTACTACATCTCTACTACAGCTCTACTACAGCTCCACTAGCTCTACTACAGCTCCACTACAGTTCCACTACATCTCTACTACAGCTCTACTACAGCTCTACTACAGCTCTACTACAGCTCCACTAGCTCTACTACAGCTCTACTACAGCTCTACCACAGCTCTACTACAGTTCTACTACAGCTCTACTACAGCTCTACTACAGCTCCACTACAGCTCTACTACAGTTCCACTACAGCTCCACTAGCTCTACTACAGCTCTACTACAGCTCTACTACAGTTCCACTACAGCTCCACTAGCTCTACTACAGCTCTACTACAGTTCTACTACAGCTCTACTACAGTTCCACTACAGCTCCACTAGCTCTACTACAGCTCTACTACAGTTCTACTACAGCTCTACTACAGCTCTACTACAGCTCTACTACAGCTCCACTACAGCTCTACTACAGCTCTACTACAGTTCTACTACAGCTCCACTACAGCTCTACTACAGCTCCA
>NW_027508843.1:152500-202500 GCF_051911475.1 Siphateles boraxobius
AGAAACACTCACAGTACACAGGGCTTTCCTTGCCGGTAATGCTGGATAACACACACGGCTCCTTCCATTAATAGATAGTTTTTATCGACATTTAGAAAATATGGCAAATGTTTTGAGCAATCTGTAATGGAAACGTGGCAAATAAACTCTACTTTTAGTTGTGTGTTACAATGCGCTGAGAACATTAGACAGGTTTACATACACAAGAAACAGCTTTTTAAGGGGTTTCCAGAAAGCAGCATTCTGAAACTGCATATAAACATTACAGCTTTATTCCTTGTGGAGAATTATGAGAAACTGGTGTATCAAACTGATTTTCCTTGGCTATTGTGAGTATGGGAATCAAAAGATGAATCAAAAGCTTTAAAACAAGCTCAGACAGACATCTTTACGGTGTCAGCTGGTGTATGTATTATTTGTTTCCGCAAGAACTGCTCTCTTTATTTAAGAACCAGGGCACAGATACATGAGGGCATTTTAAAAGTGGGATTTATAGACCTAAAAGTCACTTTTTATAGTGAATTGAATTTATTTTTATTGTTATTGTTATTATGTTAAGCTCTAAAATATTCATCAGGTAGAAATTGCTATTTGCGAATAAAAATATATATATTTAAAACCCTGTTATCACAAAGGACTAGAAAAGTAATGTAAATACATTACTATTAAAGTGTAAACCCTGAAGAACATTTGTTATTTTAACTAATTCTAATTCTCTAATGATTTTAATATGTTACCGCTCCTAAATGAGCAGAAATATATCAGTGTGGACTGGTGTATTTATGAACGATCTACTGATCATTCACTCCATTCAGGGCTCAACACACACAAAATCCCCACTGGGCCCTTCTTTATTTCTAATGGCCCTGAAAGAAATAGAAGGAAAAGCACTTTTCCATTAAACTGTATTTATTGTATACATTAGGATTAATTTTTCTTGTCCCCTCACAATGACAGTAAACTAATTATTACATTACATGAGCGATGAGTAATGATACATAGGCTATATTTTCACTTCAAAATGGCGAAATAAGACAAAAGTATATTAGTTTGCCTGATTATTTTTGTCATTCGTTTAACATTTATGACCTAAAAAACTGTCAATGAAGAAAAAATGAAGAACGCGCTGAATCTGATCATAACAAGACTGAACCGAACACGAATTTGTGTAGCTTACACTTAATCACACATTTTTAGGGGGCCGAGGCAGAAGTTTAGGGGGAATTTGATTACACTATTTTTAGATAGCCCGTCGGCAGACCGGTTATGCATTTTGCATTTTGGTCGGCTTTTGTTGGAAATTTCCGGCAAACGAAACAGTACATGCCCTCATCACCTTCCTCCACCCAGGTGTACTGTGTTCTCTTACGAGAGTATATCTCGTACTGCGTAATATCTTACGCTATGGGGAAAACCTCTTTTCCCCTTTTTTCCTCTTTTACATTTGAATTAATGTAAAACGCTGTGCGGCAGCATGCAGACATAGGCAAGACGGCTCGCGCGCCTATTGGCTGCCCTGCAGCAACAGCAGCAGCCTATCGAGAGAGGCCCTGCGTGACACCATATCCAATGGGGGCATTTCGTGCCCATTTCGTCACGTCCCGCCCGAAAGGGCGTGGCCTCATCCTATAAATATAGCTCGATGGGCTGATACAAACTGGTTTTCATCTCTTCAGCCAGTGTTGGGAAAGTTCACTTTCTACATGAACTAGTTCAAAGTACAGTTCAATATTTTAAAATGAACTAGTTCAGTTCATAGTTCATACTTCACAATTTTGAACTAAGTTCACGGATCCAAAAATGGAACTAGTTCATAGTTCTTTTTTTCCATATGTTGTTGCGAGCTATTTTTTTTTTTTTAATTATTGCCACCACCCATATACAACCACAGACAGCGATTATTTTATCGGCGGGCAAAGTTTGCACAGAAATGTAAGATTTTTCCCATCCTCACCGACCTTGTCTTAAAACTGATCATATGATACGACGCCTCCTCGCTGCTTGACTAGGAGGCCTGTTATTATGCTTGACATAATAAGGCCTGTTTACGTGTGTTTTATCCGGGTTTTCGCCTGGAAGACTCTATAGAGATCTGGCACCCTATTGAACGAAGTTAAACTGAGAGAGCATGCGTTCACAGACACCAGAATGAACGCGTTCACAATAACGTTCATCAGGCAGTAATACAGTATGTTCAGTTCACGTTCGCCCAAAATATGAACGAGTTCATGAACTATCGTTCAATGAACGCGTTCAGGCACAACACTGTCTTCAGCGAAGCTCACGCATCGCTGGATCCAGAGTGAGAAGCCGCGCCGCTGAGACAAGCCTTCTGCGGGACGAGCCCTTGAAGCTGAAGCCGCTGGCCTTCACCTCGCCGCCTTCAGTCGCCGTACCAGCTACGCTTTCCGGCGTATATATCCTTTACCTCTGCTGAGAGTGTTTGTTCGCCGCTGCAACTCACATTTCTCTATAACTCATAAAAGAGCTAGCGTCTTTTTCAAGATGCCATCTTCCTGTGGCTCGTGCCCAGCCCAACTCAGCGACGGGGACCGCCATGTGATCTGCGTTTCCTGCCTGGGTGAAGATCATGCGGCTCTCGCACTCGCTGACGGTGGATGCCCTCACTGCGAGCTGATGCCTATGGTGACTCTGAGGACTCGCCTGGCATCCTTCTCGGGGCCCGCACTTCTACCCGCTGTGGTGCCGCGCCGTAAGAAGCACCGTGCTCAGCACGCCCCCGAGCTCTCTCCTGCCCGCCAAAGCTCGCCGGTTTGCCCGCCAAAGCTCGCCGGTTTGCCCGCCAGCTTCGCCGGCATCGCTCGAGTCACTCAGTGACTGGCTGAATGGATGCTTCCTCAAGAAGGATACCGACCCATCACAGTTGAGACCCGCGGCTTTCCTTCCTGAGCTTCACGAGGAAGTCGCGAACTCTTGGAACACCCCCTTCTTGGCCAGGATGGACCTCTGTCTCTGCAGCATTCTCCACTGTGGACGGTGCGAAAGATAGAGGGTACCTTTCTCTTCCTCCAGTGGAAGCAGCGGTAGCATCCCATCTCTGCCCGCCCTCCGCTGGACGGCGTGCTCTGACGGTGCTACCCTCCTGCCGAGTGACGTCAGCCATGCACGGTCGCGCTTAGACCGCAGCCAGGCAAGCTGTGTCAGCGCTGCACACAATGGCTATCTTGCAGATTTTCCAAGCCGACCTTCTCCGTAAAATGGACGAGGAAGGACGGGAAGCTATCTGCGTGGTGGATTTAAGAAGCGCTACGGACCTGGCCCTATGCGCTGCAAAAGCCGCTGCACAAGCCGTAGGGGGCAACATGGCCTCTCTCACCGTGGCTGAGAGACATCTGTCGCTAACGCTGTCTGAGATGACGGAAGCGGAGCGCTCTGTGTTGCTTGACGCGCCAATCTCCACAGATGGCCTTTTCGGATCTGCCGTCAAGGATTTCACGGACAGATTCGTCGAGGTGCAGAAGACATCACAGGCAATGAAGCACTTCCTGCCGAAGCGACCCATTCTAGATCTGCGACACCTGAACAGAGTGCTCGCGAAGTGCCAGTTCAGAATGATTACAACCAGGAAAATCCTTGCGCAAGTTCGCCAGGAGGGCTGGTTTATGTCAATAGATCTGAAAGACGCCTATTTCCAAATACAGATAGCGTCACGTCACAGGCAATTCTTGAGATTCGCCTTCGAGGGCCAGGCATACCAATACAAAGTCCTGCCGTTCGGCCTGTCCCTGGCACCCCGTACATTTACGAAGTGCAAGGACGCAGCTCTCGCACCCCTTAGACTTCAGGGCATGCGAGTTTTGAACTACTTGGACGATTGGCTGATTCTAGCTCGATCACACTCAGAGCTCATAGAACACAGGACCACATTACTCGAGCATCTCGAGAATCTGGGTCTCACAGTCAATTGGGCGAAGAGTTCACTGTCTCCCAGTCAGAAAATTTATTTTCTGGGAACAGTGCTGGACTTGCTGTCTATGACAGCGCATGTGTCACCGGAGCGCGGACTGGACATTCAGCGCGCCGCGAAATCTTTCCGCCGCGCCTCGATAGTCCCGCTCAAAAGGTTTCAGAAAATGCTGGGCCTCATGGCCTCATGGTATCAGTCAGGTGTGATTCCTCAGGGGAGGTGTGGGACCTTTCTACGGTTTTGGAAGCCATGAAAGGTGCCCCATTCGAGCCAATCCATTTGTCAGACTTGAAGCATCTGTCTTTCAAAATGGTGTTTCTTATGGCTCTCGCTTTCTCAGTGAAGCGCATAGGGGACTTACAAGCGCTTTCAGTAAGCGCGTCATGTATGGAGTTTGGGCCTGATGACTCAAAAATCATACTCAAACCGAGGCACGGGTACGTGCCCAAATCCCTCAACACATCGTTCAGGGCCCAGGTTATTTCCCTGTGCGCCCTCCCGGTTCATGACGATGAGGAGGATGCGAGTCTCCTTTGCCCTGTCAGGGCACTGAGAGCTTATGTGTCCCGCCCGTCTATCTTCAGACAGACCGAGCAGCTCTTCGCTTTGTTTGGTGGACGCTCCAAGGGACTGGCCGCATCAGAAAAGAGCCTATCCAGATGGATAGTCGACGCCATAGCGCTGGCTTACACTTCTAAGGGCCTGCAGTGTCCTTTGGGTGTCAGAGCGCACTCCACAAGAGGCGTGGCCTCGTCGTGGGCGTGGTATAGTGGGATTACCCTGCAAGATATCTGTACGGTGGCGGGCTGGGCCTCGCCGTCTACATTTAATAATAATAATAATACATTTTATTTAACAGCGCCTTTCTAAGCACTCAAGGTCGCTTTACAAATAATAAACACAGGTACAGGGAACAGCAAAGTATAAACAAACAATTATGAAAAAGGACAAGAACAGTGCATTTACAAATAAGCAAGCTGGAACAGGTGGGTTTTGAGTCTGGTTTTGAACAGAGGGAGAGAATCGATACTGCGGAGGTCAGGTGGAAGTGAGTTCCAGAGCCGGGGAGCAGAGCGGCTAAAGGCTCTGCTCCCCATAGTGACAAGACGAGCAGGGGGTACAGTGAGGTGAATAGAGGAGGAGGATCTAAGGAAACGGGAGGAGGTGGGGATGTGAAGGAGGGCAGATAGATATGGAGGAGCAAGGTTGTGGATAGCTTTGAAAGTATACAGAAGGATTTTAAATTGTATTCTGAATTGAACCGGGAGCCAATGGAGCTGCTGAAGGACACGGGTTATGTGATGAAAAGAGGGGGTTCTGGTAATGACACGAGCTGCTGAATTCTGAAGAAGTTGGAGTTTATGGAGAGATTTCTGTGGGAGGCCAAAAAGAAGGGAGTTGCAATAATCAAGGCGGGAGGTGATGAGGCTGTTAATAAGGATGGAGGTAGTGTGAGTGGTAAGGGAGGGTCGGAGGCGGTTAATGTTGCGTAGGTGGAAGTATGTAGAACGGGTAACATTATTTATGTGTGACTGAAAGGATAGGGAGGAATCGAGGATTACACCCAGACTCCTGACCTGAGGGGAGGGGGAGACCAAGGAATTATCAATGGGTAGTGTGAAACTATTGATTTTGGAAAGGGTGGATTTGGGGGCTACGAGGAGCAGCTCAGATTTATCACTGTTAAGTTTAAGGAAGTTTGAGGTGAACCAGTCTTTAATTTCAAATAAGCAGTTGGTAAGGGACAGAGGGGGGAGCGAGGAAGTGGGTTTTCTAGATAAATAGAGCTGTGTGTCATCAGCGTAACAATGAAAATGAATATTGAATTTGCGGAAAATATTGCCAAGGGGCAGTAGGTAGGTGATGAAGAGGAGGGGGCCAAGAACTGAGCCTTGAGGGACACCAGTAGTGACTGGGGAAGGGTGGGATGTGAAAGATTTGAGTTGAATAAACTGAGTGCGGTCAGAGAGATATGAGCGGAACCAATCAAGAGGGGTGTGTGAGATGCCAAGAGAGGATAGTCTATTCAGAGGAATGGAGTGAGAAATGGTATCAAAGGCCGCATTAAGATCAAGGAGGACGAGGATAGTGATGAGTCCAGAATCAGCTGCAATGAGTAAATCATTGGTGATTTTTATTAGGGCAGTTTCAGTACTATGGGAGGGGCGAAAACCAGACTGGAAAGGTTCATAAAGACTGTTGAGGGTAAGAAAGGCGTGGAGTTGAGCAGACACTATTTTTTCAAGTATTTTAGAGATAAAGGGAAGATTTGAGATGGGACGAAGATTTTTATAGTTAGTGGGATCTAAGCCAGGTTTTTTTAGAATCGAGGAAACAGATGCAGTTTTGAAAGGTGAGGGGACAATACCAGAGGAAAGAGAGGAATGAATAATGGAAGTTATGAAAGGGAGGAGGGAAGTGAGGCAGGTTTTGACCAGAGCTGTGGGGAGGGGGTCAAGAGAACAGGTTGAAGAATTTGATTTACGGATGAGATCAGAGATTTCGGAGGAGGAGGGCAGTAGAAAGCAGCAAAAAGACTGACTATTGGGGAGGGGCAAAGGGGGAGGGGGAGGCAAGGGGGTCGGATGTAAATGCTGGTGAATAGAGTCGATTTTCTTATTAAAGAAGATAAGTAATGAATTACAAGTCTCACTTGAATACATGTGAGAGGGTAGGGAATCAGGGGGGTTAAAAATTTTATGCATTATTGAGAAGAGAGACCTGGAGTTTCCTTCGTTAGAGCAGATGAGATCAGAGTAGTAGTTTGACTTAGTTACGGCTATTGAGTTTGAGTAGTGAAGAAGATGAGTTTTGTGCATTTCTTTATGAATGGAAAGACCAGTTTTTTTATGGAGGCGTTCGAGCTGGCGACCTTTGGCTTTCATGAGGCGAAGCTCTGGTGAGAACCATGGGGCAGAACGTGAAAAGGACACAGATCGAGTTTTGAGAGGGGCAAGGGAGTTGAGAATATTGCAAAGTCCAGAGTTATAATGGGCGACAAGGTGATCCGGAGAAGAAAGGTCAGGGGAAGGTAAATTGTCAATGTAGGATGATAGGATGTCTGTATTTATGTTGTTAATATTACGAAAGGAAATCTGGCGGACAGGCTTGTTTACAGCGAGAGACAGGGAGATATTGAATGACAAAAGAAAATGATCAGAAATGTGAACATCATCAGCAGAGCAGTTGAAGGGGATTAAGCCAGAACAGCAAATCAAATCAAGTGAATGACCTTTTATGTGGGTGGGAAAATCAACATACTGATAGAATCCCAAACTGTCAAGGCAGGAGGAAAAGTCTCTGGTGAGTGGGAGGTTTATATTGTCCATATGAATATTAAAATCACCAAGGAGAATGACATTAGGAGAAAGAGTAGAGAGGTGGGTGAGTAGAATGGAAAATTCGTTTAAAAAGTTGCTGTGTGGTTTGGGGGGACGGTAGACTGTGGCAATAACTGTGGGAGTTGGACCAGGCAATTTAAATACAGAGCATTCCATAGTACGGAAAACCGGAGTGGCAACTGGCAACATCTTCCACTTCTCGCGATAGAGCAGCGCGAGACCTCCCCCGCGGCCAGAGCCACGAGGAAGAGAGTGGTAAACAAACCCAGATGGAGTGGAGGCGTTGAGCTGGGAGAAGTCACTAGGTTGTTGCCAGGTCTCCGTGAGACAGAGGAAGTCCATCTTACGGTCAACGAGGAGATCCTGGATAAGCTGACCCTTGTTAGTGAGAGAGCGAACATTCAGGAGACCAAAGTTGACAGTAGAGTTATTGTAGCCAGGGGCGGAGCTTGCTGCCCTAACCAGGTTAGCAAGCGATCCGGAATCAGCGGCCCGACATGAGCATCGGCGTGGACGGCGAGAAATGGACCAGAATGATGTTATTGGAGTGGAGTCGTCGAGGTGGAAATTCCGGCGAGATCCGCGATGGATGTATCTCCGGCGGGGAAGGAGCGCAATCTCCGGATGTAGCTGTAGAACTGGCGGGGTAGGCACAGACAGAAGCCCGCGGAGCAGGAGGAGATCAGCCGCTGTATACTGGGTCAGACCAGCCCCAGGACGATGTAAAATTGAAAGGACAGTCCAGAGGAGGATAAACCACATGTAGAACTTGCAAGCCCACATTATGAACGGCAGCAGGCAGCTAGCCAGCAGCAGCAGCCGCGTGGAGTCGAGAAGACAAGTGGAGAATGAGGTGGAGAATGAGGTTAGTTTACCACACTCAGACACCAAAACGTTCCAAGCCAAGGCGAAGGCTTTGGCTCTCACTAGAGTGTAAATACATGGCCCAGTAATCCGTAAGAACGTTAAAATAGCTTAAAATAGCTAAAATAGTTATCGGAGAGCAGCGGCTGCAAAACGCGCCAGCGTCCACTCAGACGATCAAAAAAAAAAAAAACAATTATAACGTTTTATAACCTAGAGTTCCCTCCTTACAAGCCAAGCTTCTGTCGGTATAGAATTCAGTGCTATCTGCCCAGCTGCGACGGCCCAGATGCTGAGTTTTGCTTGTGTATCGCTCACTGATCGATAGAACAGCTCCATGGGTGTTAATTAACCCATACTATTACCCAGTTCAGGCTGAATACGTTCACCCTGTCTGCGTGAAACACTGTTAACATAACTAGCTCCTGAAGAATGCTATTTCATGGGGAATGATGCTTGCAGCCTCTCTTCTCCGACTCTCTGTGAGTCTATGGTGATTGTGCACTATACGTGCCCCGGGCTACTGCCCTTGGGACTTAGGTATTGGATCCCAGTACGCACGGCGTGTTACACTGTGTTCCCCATAGCGTAAGATATTACGCAGTACAAGAGATACTCTCGTAAGAGAACGTACTCGGTTACTAACGTAACCTAAGTGCTCTCTAGAGAGGGAACTAGTACTGCGTATCTTGCCGTGCATACAACATGCTCTGGTTCGCTTCGACGATGAAAACCAGTTTGTATCAGCCCATCGAGCTATATATATTGGATATGGTGTCACGCAGGGCCTCTCTCGATAGGCTGCTGCTTTTGCCGCAGGGCAGCCAATAGGCGCGCGAGCCGTCTTGCCTATGTTTGCATGCTGCCGCACAGCGTTTTACATTAATTCAAAATTAAGGATAATTTTTGGCTTCAATATCTCGTGGAAAAGAGGTTTTCCCCATAGCGTAAGATATTACGCAGTACTCGTTCCCTCTCAAGAGAGAACCGAGGTTACGTTAGTAACCGAGTACGTTTTCCCCATAGCGAAAGATATTACGCAGTACTCGTTCCCTCTCTAGAGAGAACCGAGGTTAGTAACCGAGTACGTTTTCCATGACACTAGGAATTAGGGATGAGCGATATGGCCAAAAAATCATATCTCGGTATTTTTTGGTTAAATTGCGATATACTGTATATATCTCGGTACTAGGTCTATTTGGATAAAGAAAATCTGTATTTATTTTTAAAAAAAAAATTATTTCACATCCAGCTCAATGATATCCAAACAATGTTGATATTGAAGGATATGGAAACAAATGGGAATGTAATGTGATTTTAACCACCTTTTTGCACATAATATATTCCATAGCCTACATTACATTATAACATTACAATCTAAAAACAAAAATAATGCTTTTGTTTTTAAAATGACCAAGGCTAAACTAAAAATGAAAATAAAAACAAAAGCAAAAACTAATTATATTAGCCTGCATTTGATTACCCCATTATAATGCTTACTTTCATAAAAACGTACTTGTAGGTTTAAAATTCCACATATGGCGCATTTATTGTCTCCAACAACAAATATTTTAGCAATATGTATATTTTAGTCAGAATTATTGCGCTACTATTCTATTGTGCTCCGTGTGTGTGTGGCGCGCATGCTCGCGGCGGCGCTCATTAACGGAAGCTTGAATATTAGCGGAGATTCACTTGCAGAAGCTCGTCCTCTCCTGACAGTAAAATGGACATATTTGTTTGACTTTCTAACATTTACAGATGGAGAATATACCAGTGAAATGTAAGTTAAGCACTGTGGAAAACACCACATCTCAAACGCATTAAACAGCGCTAGTATTTATCTGTCAGTCAGCAACAGTATCTGACAGGGCAAGCTGCTTTAAACTTGTTAACTATATCTTACCAGTTATTTTGAAGCACTTAATACTAGCTTGTGTCATGTTTAGGACAATTGTACTATGTTCTTTCACTGCAGGAGCTCACAATGCGTACTCCACTATTTTTCTGATGTGCTCGTATCAAACTGTATCGATATGAACAGTATTGCCTCATTCCATATCGTTTAAAAAAAATCGATATAGCCTACTGTACAAACTCGATATACCGCCCAGCCCTATAGGAATGTCCTCTTTCTCATATCAGCCTCGTAGTTCTTTGACATTTTAACACGTTATAAATAACCTGAAGTAACATTGACACTCTTCGCGCCACTGTGTATGACGTTTGCTGTTTGTTTTGCTGATGGCCAGTCACTGGCCAATCGACTAGCCCGACATACTCTTTTACTGGCCCCGGGCCATCGGGCCATTGCTTATGTCGAGCCCTGCTCCATTATTACACAGCTTGGCTTTATGAGCCTGTTCAATAAACATGTGGCATTGCATGTGTTGAATATGGTCCTGTATCAGATGATGATGATGATGATGATGATGAAGAGCGGTCTCTTGCCTTATCGTTGACCTCATGCTCCCGCAGGTGTCTCTGAAGCTGACTCTCGCTGGGATAATTCTGGGAGCAAATATTACATTTGTTGTCGGCCTGCTTCTGGCTCTCTGAGCCGGCTCCCGGACCTCCGTCTGAAGGAGACAGAACACAGAAGACATGAGGACAATGAGGACAGAAGACATGAGGACATGAAGTCAGAAGACATGAGGACAGAAGACAGAAGACATGAGGACAGAAGACAAGAGGACAATGAGGACAGAAGACATGAGGACAGAAGACAGAAGACATGAGGACATGAGGACAGAAGACACGAGGACAGAAGACATGAGGACAGAAGACATGAGGACAGAAGACATGATGACAGAAGACAGAAGACATGAGGACAGAAGACAGAAGACAGAAGACATGAGGACAGAAGACATGAGGACAATGAGGACAGAAGACATGAGGACAGAAGACATCAGGACAATGAGGACAGAAGACATGAGGACATGAGGACAGAAAACATGAGGACAGAACACAGAAGACATGAGGACAGAACACAGAAGACATGAGGACAGAAGACATGAGGACAGAAGACATGAGGACAATGAGGACAGAAGACATGAGGACAGAAGAAATGAGGACAATGAGGACAGAAGACAGAAGACATGAGGACAGAAGACATGAAGACAATGAGGACAGAAGACATGAGGACAATGAGGACAGAAGACATGAGGAAAGAAGACATGAGGACAGAAGACATGAGGACAGAAGACATGAGGACAGAAGACATGAGGACAGAAGACAGAAGACATGAGGACAGAAGACAGAAGACATGAGGACAGAAGACATGAGGACAGAAGACAGAAGACATGAGGACAATGAGGACAGAAGACATGAGGACAGAAGACAGAAGACATGAGGACAGAAGACATGAGGACAGAAGACATGAGGACATGAGGACATGAGGAAAGAAGACATGAGGACAGAAGACATGAGGACAATGAGGACAGAAGACATGAGGACAGAAGACATGAGGACAGAAGACAGAAGACATGAGGACAATGAGGACAGAAGACATGAGGACAATGAGGACAGAAGACATGAGGACAGAAGACAGAAGACATGAGGACAATGAGGACAGAAGACATGAGGACAATGAGGACAGAAGATATGAGGACAGAAGACATGAGGACAGAAGACAGAAGACATGAGGACAGAAGACATGAGGACAGAAGACATGAGGACAGAAGACAGAAGACATGAGGACAGAAGACAGAACTCATCTAGACTGGTTCAGCATCTACTTCATGCACACAGTGGATAAATTACAACACATAATTCTGTCAGCTGTGTGGATGTTTAACGCTGGGTTGACAATATCGATTTCACGATTTTGATCAAAATCTCTACACATGTGGATTATTAAATCTCGCTGTTTTCTGCTGATGTGCCAACAAAACGTGATTAAAAATGATCAGTAGCTCCTGCCATCTAATAATCACAGTAATCTTTGTGCTTTGATACTTTTGATATGCAACAAGGTCTCAATTTTACTAGGAAATTCAGTCAGTAAATGTGTGTTTGTGTGTGTTTAATGTGTGTGACAGATGTACCGATCATCTCTTCCTCTTTACTACTAGTTACAGCAGCAAATTAACATCAGTGAATGCTGAAAGATACAGAACAAATGACTGAGATCAATCACGTCTCCTGTAATCCATCAGTGTTTCGACCACAGGAAGACGTCAAGAAAACACCATGAGAACAATATAACATCACGTTCACCTCAAATTCAGTGACCATAAACTCGAGATCAAAAATTTCTTTTGGTGCATCATTACAATTCATGAAATTATTTAAAAATTCAAATATTGATACAATTATATAAAACTATCCTAAAATAAGTTAAAAAACAAAGAATGTTAAAAGAAATTGCAAATACGTTATAAATCTGAGTTAAGATTGAATAGTTCAGATATTTCGAATCAGATATAGTGGATCCAGAGGGAGTAAAGCATGATCTAAGAAAACACTTTTAACAACTTAGTGAATGATATTATTCCAGTAATAGTTTCTGTTTAGTATCGATACAACCTGGGCTCAAATCTCAACCGTACAGTGATCCTCAGTTTACAAACACCTTGCAGAATCTGCTAAATGTTCATACAAATGTTATAACAAAATAAAAGGCATCATTAAATGTGTTTGTTGTTTTTTATTGAATAAGCTCTGAATAAGGTCTTTCACATTACAGATGTTTACATACAGTCCACAACACAAAATATTAGCTAAATTTATAAAAATGACCCAATTCAGAAGTTTACATACTCGACCCAAATGATGGTGTGACTACAAAAATATATTATTTTTTCTAATTTGGGCGGGACCTTGAGGTCTGATTGGTTACGACATTATTTTGGGCAGGAGCTTGAGGTCTGATTGGTTACGACAGTATTTTGGGCGGGACCTTGAGGTCTAAATGGTTACGGCAGTATTTTGGGCGGGACCTTGAGGTCTGATTGGTTACGACAGTATTTTGGGCGGGACCTTGAGGTCTGATTGGTTACGGCAGTATTTTGGGCGGGACCTTGAGGTTTGATTGGTTACGACAGTATTTTGGGCGGGACCTTGAGGTCTGTTTGGTTGTGACAGTATTTTGGGTGGGACCTTGAGGTTTGATTGATTACGACAGTATTTTGGGCGGGAGCTTGAGGTCTGATTGGTTACGACAGTATTTTGGGCGGGAGCTTGAGGTCTGATCGGTTACGACAGTATTTTGGGCGGGACCTTGAGGTCTGATTGGTTACGACAGTATTTTGGGCGGGACCTTGAGGTTTGATTGGTTACGACAGTATTTTAGAGGCGGGACCTTGAGGTCTGATTGGTTACGACAGTATTTTGGGCGGGACCTTGAGGTCTGATTGGTTACGACAGTATTTTGGGCGGTACCTTGAGGTTTGATTGGTTACGACAGTATTTTGGGCGGGACCTTGAGGTCTGTTTGGTTATGACAGTATTTTTGGCGGGACCTTGAGGTCTGATTGGTTATGACAGTATTTTGGGTGGGAGCTTGAGGTCTGATTGGTTACGACAGTATTTTGGGCGGGACCTTGAGGTTTGATTGGTTACGACAGTATTTTAGAGGTGGGACCTTGAGGTCTGATTGGTTACGGCAGTATTTTGGGCGGTACCTTGAGGTTTGATTGGTTACGACAGTATTTTGGGCGGGACCTTGAGGTCTGTTTGGTTATGACAGTATTTTGGGCGGGACCTTGAGGTCTGATTGGTTACGACAGTATTTTGGGCGGCAGCTTCAGGTCTGGTTGATTACGACAGTATTTCGGGTGGGAGCTTGAGGTCTGATTGATTACAACAGTATTTTGGGCGGGAGCTTCAGGTCTGGTTGATTACGACAGTATTTTGGGCGGGACCTTGAGGTCTGATTGGTTACGACAGTATTTTGGGCGGGACCTTGAGGTTTGATTGGTTACGACAGTATTTTAGAGGCGGGACCTTGAGGTCTGATTGGTTACGACAGTATTTTGGGCGGGACCTTGAGGTCTGATTGGTTACGACAGTATTTTGGGCGGTACCTTGAGGTTTGATTGGTTACGACAGTATTTTGGGCGGGACCTTGAGGTCTGTTTGGTTATGACAGTATTTTGGGCGGGACCTTGAGGTCTGATTGGTTATGACAGTATTTTGGGTGGGAGCTTGAGGTCTGATTGGTTACGACAGTATTTTGGGTGGGACCTTGAGGTTTGATTGGTTACGACAGTATTTTAGAGGCGGGACCTTGAGGTCTGATTGGTTACGACAGTATTTTGGGCGCTACCTTGAGGTTTGATTGGTTACGACAGTATTTTGGGCGGGACCTTGAGGTCTGTTTGGTTATGACAGTATTTTGGGCGGGACCTTGAGGTCTGATTGGTTACGACAGTATTTTGGGCGGCAGCTTCAGGTCTGGTTGATTACGACAGTATTTCGGGTGGGAGCTTGAGGTCTGATTGATTACAACAGTATTTTGGGCGGGAGTTTCAGGTCTGGTTGATTACGACAGTATTTTGGGCGGGACCTTGAGGTCTGATCGGTTATGACAGTATTTTGGGCGGGAGCTTGAGGTCTGATAGGTTACGACAGTATTTTGGGCGAGAGCTTGAGGTCTGATTGGTTATGACAGTATTTTGGGCGGGAGCTTCAGGTCTGATTGGTTACGACAGTATTTTGGGCGGGAGGTCTGATTGGGGTCTGATTGGTTACGGCAGTAACCTTGAGGTCTGATTGGTTACAACAGTATTTTGGGCAGGACCTTGAATTCTGATTGGTTAAGACAGTATTTTAGAGGCGGGACCTTGAGGTCTGATTGGTTACGACAGTATTTTGGGCGGGAGCTTGAGGTATGATCGGTTACGACAGCATTTTGGGTGGGAGCTTGAGGTCTGATCGGTTACGACAGTATTTTGGGCGGGACCTTGAGGTCTGATTGGTTACAACAGTATTTTGGGCGGGACCTTGTGGTCTGATTGGTTACGACAGTATTTTGGGCGAGACCTTGAGGTCTGATTGGTTACGACAGTATTTTGGGCGGGACCTTGAATTCTGCTTGGTTACGACAGTATTTTGGGGGGGAGCTTGAGGTCTGATTGGTTACGACAGTATTTTGGGCGGGAGCTTCAGGTCTTATTGGTTACGACAGTATTTTGGACGGGACCTTGAATTCTGCTTGGTTACGACAGTATTTTGGGCGGGAGCTTGAGGTCTGATTGGTTACGACAGTATTTTGGGTGGAAGCCTCAGGTCTGATTGGTTACGACAGTATTTTGGGCGGGACCTTGAATTCTACTTGGTTACTACAGGCATTTGCTAATAGTATTCTAGGCATTTGCTAATAGTTGTTAGAAGAAGCATTAGAACAACAGGAGAGAACATCAGTCTGTGAGTGTTTACTTTCTCATTTGATTTTAGCGCGGCTCTTCGTTACTGTGTTTACCCTGGTAAAAACGCGTGTGTGTTTGTTTAGTGTCGTGACAGTTTCGCTGGCTAAATAGTTGGGCGTGGCCTGCTGTATTCATTAACGGGGTATTAGGCGTGTATATAAATGGTTAGTGCACCGCGGCAGCGGACGCGGCTGCCCTCGTGTGAAGCCCTCATCTAGTGAAGACCAAAGAGTGTAAAGACCAGCGACTCTACCTGTGCGACTCCACCGAGCAAGGACACCGACAAGGCACTTGAGTATTAAATTCTTTTTGTTTATCTATTGTTGTTTCCTTTCACTTCTACAATTTTTCGTCGGATCTTTCTGTTTGTGAGCTCCCTTACACTATGTGTTTTCTAATCCCTACCATTACTTACATACGTAAATCAAATGTCACACGTCAGAGGCGGTACAATCCTAACAATCTCCGTACCCTTCCGGTGTCTTCTAATACTTTATTCTCTTTTCCTATTGGTCTCTGGAACTGCCAGTCCACTGTTAACAAAGCTGATTTCATTACATCTTTTTCCAGTCATTCAGGTCTCAGTCTATTTGCCCTGGCTGAGACCTGGATCAGACCAGAGGACACTGTCACACCTGCTGCCCTCTCCACTAACTACACTTTCTCACACACCCCCTGTCTGACCGGAAGGGGTGGTGGTACTGGTCTGCTCATCTCAAATGACTGGAAATTTGATCCTTTACCACCTCTATTTGACAACAGCTCATTTGAATCACATTCAATTACCATCACTAGTCCTATAAAAATCCATTTTGTAGTTGTATATCGTCCCCCAGGTCAACTTGGCAGTTTCTTGGAGGAGCTTGACGTGCTACTCTCATCCTTCCCTGAAGATGGTACTCCTCTCGTAATTCTTGGAGACTTCAACATCCACCTAGAAAAACCTCAGGCTGCCGATTTCCACACCCTGCTTGCATCATTTGACCTCAAACGAGTATCTACTGTGGCTACTCACAAATCAGGTAACCAATTGGACCTTATCTACACACGCTACTGCTCTACGGACAATACACTGGTCACTCCACTGCACACCTCAGATCACTTCCTCCTCACTCTCAACCTCAACCTGCCTCAGAACACAACACACACTCCTCCACAGGTCACCTTTCGACGGAACCTACGATCACTTTCACCCTCTCACCTATCCTCTTTGGTCTCATCCACACTTCCTCCACCTGATCAGCTCTCAACACTAGATACTAGCAGTGCAACTGATACTCTCTTCTCCACTTTAACATCCTGCTTGGACAACTTCTGTCCCCTTTCCTCCAGGCCAGCCCGCGCCACACCCTCTGCCCCCTGGTTATCTGATATTCTCCGCGAACATCGTACTAAACTCAGGGGTGCAGAGAGGAAGTGGCGCAAATCGAAAGATCCGACAGACCTGGGTCTTTATCAATCCCTCCTCTCTTCCTTCTCTGCTAATATCTCTACTGCTGAAATGGCTTACTATCACAACAAAATTTTCAATTCTTCTGACTCTCGCATGCTTTTCAAAACCTTCTCCTCTCTTCTTAACCCTCCTCCTCCTCCTCCTTCATCAACCCTAACAGCTGACGATTTTGCCACATTCTTCATAGAAAAAACAACCACCATCAGCGGCCAATTTACCAATCCACAAACTGACACACACATTTTACCAACAAACGCACAAATTCTACCCTCCTTCTCTCTACTTTCATAGGCGTAAGTCTCTAAACTCCACCTTTCCAATCGCCCTACTACCTGTCCGCTTGATCCAATCCCCACTAATCTACTTCAAGCCATTTCTTCCTCAGTTGTACCCACACTCACGCACATCATAAACACCTCTCTTCACACTGGTACTTTTCCCACAGCTTTTAAGCAGGCTCGAGTAACCCCACTGCTTAAGAAACGCAATCTAAATCCAGCACATCTAACAAGTTACAGACCGGTATCTCTTCTTCCATTTGTCGCGAAAAAACTTGAACGAGTTGTTTTCAACCAGATCTCCTCCTTTCTTACACAGAACAACCTCTTGGACAACAATCAGTCTGGTTTCAAGAGCGGACACTCAACTGAGACTGCCCTGCTCTCAGTAATTGAAGCTCTGAGACTCAAGACCAGCTTCCAAAACCTCAGTCCTCATCCTGCTGGATCTGTCTGCTGCTTTTGACACAGTTAACCACCAGATCCTCCTGTCAATCCTAAAGATGAACGGCATCTCGGGAACTGCACTCCAATGGTTCGAGTCTTACCTCTCAGGTAGGTCCTTTAGGGTGTCGTGGAGAGGTGTGGCATCTAAGACCCAACATCTAGCTACTGGGGTGCCTCAGGGCTCAGTGCTTGGACCACTCCTCTTCTCCATCTACATGACATCACTAGGATCTGTGATCCAGAAACATGGCTTTTCCTATTATTGCTACGCTGATGACACACAACTCTACCTCTCATTCCAGCCTGACGATCCAACGGTAGCTGCTCGTATCTCAGCCTGCCTAACAGACATTTCTGGCTGGATGAAGGACCATCACCTTCAACTAAACCTTCCGAAGACAGAGCTACTTGTGGTCCCGGCCAACCCAACACTTCATCACAACTTCTCCATTCAGCTAGGCTCGTCATCCATAACTCCATCAAGGTCAGCTAGGAACCTTGGGGTTGTAATTGATGATCAATTGAAATTCACAGACCACATTGCTAGAACTGCCCGGTCCTGCAGATTTGCCTTGCACAACATTAGGAGGATCAGGCCCTTCCTTACAGAGCATGCTACACAACTCCTTGTCCAAGCACTTGTTTTATCCAGACTGGACTATTGTAATGCTCTCCTGGCTGGTCTTCCAGCTTGCTCTGTCAAAACTCTACAATTGATCCAGAATGCTGCAGCCAGAGTAGTCTTTAATGAGCCGAAGAGACACACGTCACTCCTCTCCTCACACAATTGCACTGGTTGCCAGTTGCCGCTCGCATTAAATTTAAGGCACTGACGTTTGCCTACAGAGCAACCACTGGCACTGCTCCCTCTTACCTAAACTCATTACTTCAGACTTACGTGCCATCCAGAAACTTGCGCTCTGCTAGCGAATGTCGTCTTGTGGTACCATCTCAAAGAGGCACAAAATCTCTTTCTCGGACCTTCACCATGACTGTTCCCTGTTGGAGGAATGATCTGTCTAACCCAACCAGAGCTTCTGAGTCAGTAGCCACTTTCAAGAAACTGCTGAAGACGTATCTTTTTCGGCAGCACATGATTCAGTAATATAACACTTTCTCTTCTCTTCTATTTTATTTAAAAAAAAAAAATGCACTAAAGTTAAACTGAGCGGGGTTATAGCACTTACGTATTGTTGTCCTACTGTTAGTTTAACTGCTTCTATTGATCTCATTTGTAAGTCGCTTTGGATAAAAGCGTCTACTAAATGAATAAATGTAAATATACAGTATTGTGGGCGGGAGCTTGAGGTCTGATTGGTTACGACAGTATTTTGGGCGGGAGCTTGAGGTCTGATTGGTTACGACAGTATTTTGGGCGGGAGCTTCAGGTGTGATTGGCTACGACAGCAACCGTCATATGGAAAACGTCATATGGTGTGACACTGTATCATATGGTGTGATTGTTTTTCCAAGTAACACCATATGATATATTTGTCACACAATATTATATAGGCTACACCTTTTTTAATGATAAATAAATAAATATTCAAAACATATTGAATGAATTTAGTGAACATTAAATTACCTATACAATTAATGTATTTCTGTTCAGTTTTATGCTTAATTTAACCATGTTTCACCATATTTGCAATGCTTTGCATATTAAAAGATGCAATGTTTCGTCTGTCAAGCAGAAATGTCAAGTAAAGAGAGGACACAAAAATAAAGGGAAAGACTCAATTCTGACCATGCAAGGAGAGAGAGGAGGTCCTGAGGGAAAGGAGGAAAAGTAAAGAGATCATGTCAGTTCACACAGAACAGACACATATTATAGGGATGAAAGTCTAGGCCACAACATAGTGTAACTTCAACACAGGATACTATTATCAAGATGGTGAAGCTGAAAGGAACGAAAATATCTTAAGATATTTTTCATTACCAGATATAAAGAGAAGAAACAAAAGGGAAAGCTCAAGGCATTCAGTGTGCAGTCTCTTCCTCCTTCAAGACAAGAGAACAAGAGAGATGCACAAAAGAAATACAGAAAAAGAAAAAAAGAAGTCTGAGCCTGAGCCTGACCCCTCCATCTCTTGAAGCATCACTGATGAAGATAAAGCTGCGGCACCAACAAACAACAGCCCACCAGAGCCGGTTCTCCAGCTGAGAGTCTACAGGCGTCTGAAGTGTCCATGCCAAACAAGATGAGAGATCAGAATGATAAAACAACTTAAGAGAGATAAAAGGCAGAATCAGGTACTTATGAAAAAACTGAAAGAAGAACACTCCAAAGCAGAAAGATGCAGGAAAAAATGTGAACGAAAAATAGAGCAAAAGCCTGTTAGTGAGAAGTTTAACCACAAGCAGCTAAAAAATTTGCCATTTAGAGGATAAAAAGGGTTGAGGCTTTTCGGCAATTACTTCCTGGAAACAAGGACAGAATTGGAAGAAAAGAGAAGAAACGAAGAAGGATCCTAACAAGTACACTTAAAGACCTTCACAAAGTCTTCAATGATAAGAGTGATAAATTGCACAGAATGTCTTACAGGCCGTTCACCAGATACCTCGGATCGCAACACCTGTGCATGCCATCCACATGAAGACATGACTCTTTCAAAAAGAGGACTAATCACAACAAAAAGTCTTTCGACACTGCGGTCATCCGTGACAAGCTGGTGACAAGAATAACTTCATCTGGCAAAATTAACCAGACTGCATATTTTACAGCTGTGATCAATAGTTTGCACAGTATCCGAGCCAGAACCTCTTCACGGTCCACAAGCTCTCTCAGATCCGATGGCTGAAGTTCAATACCGTCTGAATGTTTTCGGGTTTCCAGCTTCAGCTGATGTTTAAAGATCCCATGTGATACACATTTTTGTTTTTGTTCAAAGATTCATTGGATAATTAATATGCAAATGATACATTGTGTATTTTTTACTGTATCTGATTTTACTAATACTATGAATATCTATGAATTTTCAATCTAAAACATTCGACTAATTGTAAATTGATTATATTTTTACTTTTTAACAATTATAATTGTTGTTACAACACACACCTCCTCTAATTTTAAAATGTTCATGTTGAATGTTCATGAAGTGAGATGGTGTTTGATTTACTCATATTTCTGAGTTTCTAATCATTTTAAAAGTTTTAAACAATGTTAGTATGTTTGATGATTTTTAGTCTTATTAATGTTAACTGAATTTAATTAATTGAATGTTTAATGCATATAAAATACACTTTTTTGCATTGACAAATTGTGGTGTGCTGCAGTTCATCATCTGGTCTGACATTCAGAATTGTGACAATAAAACTACTTTCTTAATTATAAATAATGAAAAAGTCAACGGAACACAAGAGAAATAGTATCAGCAAGAGTCACAAGCATTTTGATAGATTTAAAACGGGGTTTAACATATTAATCTAAAATATCTGGACAGGCTGAGGAGAGATGTCTTCCTTTACGTGATGATTTATAAAAAATAATACAAAATCTAATGAATCTGCACAACAGAAATGTTAAATCTTGAGATAGCAATGATAAAGATTTATGGTGAAGTTAGTTAGGGAGAGTATATCCCATTTTCATTTTATATAGAATAACTTTTATGTCACACCATGACAATTTTAGGCACGAATGCAACAAATTGGTGAATAAATCCAATTTCAACAAAATCTAATAGACCACATATATTTTTGGAAATTCAAGAGACAGTACAACACAACTCAATATTTTTGAAGTAAAAAATAAAACTTTTTTCAGGCTTACAGTATATGTCAAGCATTCATGAGTTACCAATCTTGTGCCAAGAATGGTTTTTGGTATCTCTAAAGATTTGGCAAAAAAGTGAAAAAAATAAATGTGAGTATTTTAGATCAAACTTCAACTATGTTTGGTAACGGATCAATTTTTTTCTTTTTAATTTTTATAATGTAATGCCCTTCAGAAGCTACATTACTCACGTGTTTCCAAAAAATTTCTTATAAAATATCATCATCATAGACATCAATGCACATACTTGCATGTTATCTTATTTAGATAGCCAGGGGAAATAATGTCAGGTCTTATGAGGACAATAAAATCATTCTAATTCAGTGCATTTATGTCGTGATGAGACGCTCATTTGGTCTCTGAATAATGTGCTGGAGGACTTGTTTTTTAATGGGAATAGGTTGAAGGTATAAGAACAGATGTTTTTGTTTGAACATTATAGAAAACTGGAACAAACTCCTTTGAAAAGGGTTTTTCTGTGCCGACTGATGTTCACCACCAGCCGTCACTTGCTTTATTTCAACACTGAAGACAACAGTACAATTTACTCCGATCAGCCTGTTCAAAAACCTCTTCTCGAGCCTCAGTGAATGTTTGCGGTGAATCAGAGTTTAAATCAAATATATCATCTAAGCCTCATCAGGCTTTTTTAACACACGAATGAAAAAGTCATTTACTACTTGCAATGTTAATAAATCACATGCAGCTTTAATAGATATTTTTGTGACTTTTCCATCAATGTTATCAAAAGTTTAGCAAAATTACTTTTAGCAGTTACATGAACTGGTCTGACTAGTCTTAAATTAATTTTGTTTATATTTACTTCAAGATTAGTCATAACTTTATAACATTAGTAACATAAAAAGGTTGTAGATTGGTCTAATTTGAATCCAGAAAGTGAGAGATTACACCTTGGTTAACTGCTAGTGGGTCAAACTAGTTCTTAAGACACCATCTTAACATAGCTGTTAAAATTATGCAACTATTACATGTTATATATTATTCAACAATGCCAGCTGCTGGTTACCTCAACTGTTTAAAGTTACAGGCTAAATACGAGTCTGTTTACTATAAGAACAAAGGTACAAAGTAAGTTACCATAGTAAACCTGCTACAACAAGAACAACAATCATTCGGCTGACCAGCGAACTGTATTCCTCTTTTTATGGAGGTTTTGTTTAGCTAGTTAAGTCTGGAAAGCAAGTAAACATTACACCGATCTGGTTATTTTTTAATCCAATAACACACACAGTGTTGAAGTGTCAGCATGTACATTATCCCCAAAACAGACTGTAAACACAGCTAACACGACAGCTCGACTAGTTCTAGCCCTCCTCACGGATGCACGCAAGCTTGAGCTAACATTAGCATCGATGCAGTCAGCTCAAACAGCGCTTTAATTAAGTGTACATGTTCCTTTAGTGCAGGCGAGTGACATCTGAAGTGTGTGAGGGGAGCATTTACTCAATCTGCAGCACACGAGTGTGTTATTAATATCATTCCGCCGCAATCACTCCTGCAGCAACACACACACGCACACACACTCACAGAGGAATACTATATCCGGGGACTATATACGCGCGCTTCAAATGGCTTTCTCTAAACTTCTACCCCATTTTAGACATGCACTACGCACTTAAAAACAGTTTATGGTGTGAGGTTTTTATTTGTGAGACTGCGGTTGACTTTACCGGTTTCGCTGTCATCTTTAACCCTCTGTTTTCGCGGCCGGCCCCGCGGCATAGTTCCAGTTTAGAGCGGGTGTAGTGTGAGCGATTCGGATTCAAAATGGCGGCGGGTTGAGCGAGCCGAGACAGAAGCGCCAGATCTGAGATCACACTGGAGGAACTGCGACACCTAGCGGACAGATTCGCACACTGCACTGCGTGTGTAACGGACGACGACAATCTGTAAACAGTCAATACATTGAACGTACTTGGAAAATAGGTTACATTTCATGACTTGAAATAGATTTTAATGACTTTCTATGTATAAATCACCTTTCATATCGAGGAATATTCAGCGAAATTTAAAAAGGGGCGGAGCTACAGGGATGCCGTTAGATGTTCGGTGAATGGGCGGAGCTAACAATTACATCCTTATCGAAAATTAGCATAGTTTTATTAAAAATACTGTTAATTTATGCCCGATAGTTTTTCAATGTGTCCCATGTTATGTTTTATTTAATGATTACAGCCATTGTTTAGCCAGTTTATCATTAGGATGCACTCTCCAAGTAGCCTAAACGAGGAGGGTAAGTTAGGCAATAAGCTTAAGAAATTCTCTTCATTTCCTGATAGCAGGGGCGTAGAATTTAGTAGGGATGCTAGGGACGTGTCCCTACCAATATCCAGTGACACTGATATACATCCCTAGCAATACTTTCGATCAAAACTTAAAATATATTTATATATTGTTGTCCCCGTCCCCACCAATTTCAAAATCAAACCTACGCCACTGCCTGATAGCAATCAATAATAGAAGTGATCTAAATATTAAAACACATATATATTCTGTGGAAGTCGTACTAAAAAATAATCGGTCCGAAATGCAAGGAAAATGATGTTATGTAGCCTATAATATACCATTATGTATTTCCATACCGCAAACATTATTTTATTATCTTTTCTTGTAATATTATTTTACTTTTTAACTTTTTTTTTAAATTCAATTGATACAAATAAAAACCCTGATTCATTATTAGACATTGACCCAGGTCTTCACTCGTGTGTGATATTGTCCTCAAATCTCCCCTAGATGTGCTTCTACAAACTAGGACATTTGGTTTGAAGGTGAAGTATAATTCAAGTTTACATGCACATCTTCAACAGCGACCTTTAAACACACACCCCACATGATCTGGACCCTGGAAACTCCTTTTATTAAAGGAATAAAAATGGTTATAGAACAGAGGTGTCAATTCCAGGGGTCAGAAAGTAAAAATCCTGCCATATGTTTATTCCACCCATTAACTCAGCCAGCTGATTTCACTAATTAGTTCTATCTCCTGGCTGAAAAACTGAGCTAATTAGCAAATCCAGGTGATTGGAACAAAATACTGAGGAGGAATTTTACTTTCTGAACCTGGACTCTACACCTCTGTTATAGAACCACGGTGAGAGTCTTTATATTCATATATTTCATCTCCAAGTGTTTGTGCAGGTCATATGTGGATATGTGGATGAGAGCGCAGCGGCTCGCTTGTGCACACACTCACTGTCTGTATCGGTATCGGTCTCAAACAAAACCCAGAGGCGGCCTTATGCATCCAGGGGCCGTTTCAATAACTGATATGGGGCCATATAAAACATACACACAATAGAGCAGAAAAAGCAAGGATTCCTGTTGGTTTGCATCAATGGTATATTATTTTATTACGTGCATTTTCAGCTTCATGAACAGGCAGCTCAACATAGAAATCATCCAACCTTATTTGATTAAAACTATATACAATTATACAGCGTTTTACGTTGGAATAAGCCTCGCCCTTTCACGGACGGCAACTTCTCTGCTTAATTGATTAGCGCAGTATATTTCCAGCTGTCTGGGCTGACATAAAATAAACAGCTCAAACATCCCCTCAACTTAAATTATTACCAAAAGCAAAGAAGAAAACGTGTCTGACTGACACTGAACTGAACTTATCATAAATACAATGATGGGCTCCACGTTATCTCAGCATGATGGACATCTCACCGGGCGTAGATTTCACCTGATTCCACCCTGTGTTTGAGTGCTGAATGCCCTGATAAGTTCATCTTTGTCCAGCGATTTTGTCACCTCGTGCTCAGTTGAGATCTGAGCGAGAGCTGACCGCTCCTGGCGCATTGTTGGCCTCAGGTGTGTGTTTATCAGCCTCGAGCGAGAGAAACTCCTCTCTGCGCTGGCGACAGTTACAGGCACTGTCATCGTGAGTCATGAGCAATGCTGAGGTTTGGATACAGTTCAACTAAATTGTTTCAGTAAATGAAGCTCAGGATCTGCAGATACGCAGCGTCCACATCGTTTCTATGTTTGCGCAGCTGTCTTCGAGGGTTTAACTTTCCAAGGCCCTTAACCATTTCCTCTCTTCCATAAATGAAACCAAACAGACCATGAAATGTCTCCATCACCTTAAAGCGCTCACTAGTGGCTGTAATGGCAGAGAACAGTAGTGGGAGGAAAACCCCTCTCCTGAACCTCTCCTCGGGTGTCAAGGATAATATAATCCTGCTCAATATAATCCTGGCACCAAGTGTGGTTTAAGTATTTAAATAGCCCTAAAACGCCCCTAATACGTAGCCTAACACTAAAATCATAGACTGTCTGTCACAAAGCAAAATAACACACACTCGTACACACCTTTTTTTGTTGCATGATGGACCAGTGGGAGAAGAGCTTGGCCGACAGCAGGAGCTGATAACGCAGCACTTTCACACTTCCATCGCGTGTTGGATATGGCCTTTAGGGTCATCTGTGGTCTTGAAAATCTCCCATCTCTGTGTGGAGGAGCTGAACAGGGAGAACAGACGTTATCATACGCCTGTCCCCTGCATTTTTCGACATCCAGGCTTAACTTCTCCAAATGCTCCAAGAAGAAGACCTCTGTTAGCCCTGCGCCTGATGAGGCTAGCACTGCTAGGAATGCTGTCCAACAGCAGCCCGGCACCGATTGGGCACTTGTTTTACTCTTTGTATTATTGCTTCCACTGTCTTGTGTCCAATAAGAGTGATTGTAACGATGGTTCAGTGTGTGGGGATGAAAGAAGACAAGGGTGTTGGTACGAGTCCCCAGTCCTTCTCTCTCTCGCTCTCTTGCACCAGCCGGCGTTTATGCGGTCTCCCCACGCCAATTACTGCAATCAGACACAGGTGTTCGTCATTTTGCACTTGACCCACTTACTCACCGCTCGGCTCCTCCCTCACTCTCCCGCTGCAAACTCCGCAAAACCACGCCCCCTCATCACAGTGATCAACTCGTTTTGTATCGTTTTCCCCACATAATGGTCAGCAATGTCTTTAGTCTCCGCTCGTCTGACGTGCTCGCTCATCGCTGGGTCAAACTCTGCAAGCATCTCCACCACACCTAGAACGTTTCCATTGTTTGTTTCATGTAGGATGGAACTGTGGCCACGGAAAGCAAGGTTTCGTTCTGCAAGGTGACAGACTATTGCAATTAACCTTTTCATGACTTTTTTTCAACATTTGCATTTGTTGAGGGGTATTGTCTCCAGCTCGCGCCAGCTGTCCATATTGGCACGGTGTGTATTAGACTTTTCCTGATCCTGGAGTGTGAGCGTGAGTCGTTCCCACATTCTCAATCCTCTGTGAGTGAGACTACTCGTCCGCTTGTCGAGTAGGGTACAGCAGTAACAGGAGACTGAAGCGGATCATTTTGAGTACACTAACCATGACCTGCGGATCTTTTCTCCATTTTTCCTCTTCATGAAATATTGGTTTCACTTTTTTTTGATGGTCTCTTTAACACATTCTGTTGTCTATAAGTAACATTGCACCTTCATGTCTACTAACTCTCATTAGAGTATTATTAGAGTATTAGTAGAGTATTAGTAGAGTATTAGTAGAGTATTAGTAGAGTATTAGTAGACTGGTAGGGTTAGGGTTAGAATAAGTTGACATGTAGTTGCAAAGTTACTTATAATCAGTGTCTGTTGGAGGACCATCACAATAAAGAGTTTGCAGATATTAAGCAGAGAGTCTACTAATACTGTAATGAGAGTTAGCAGACATGTAGTTGCAAAGTTACTTATAGTTAACGGAATGTTCAAAAGGGACCATCAAAATAAAGTGTTACTGAAATATCTGTCCTTGGTAAAACGGCGGTGTGATTGGCTTTGTGGGAAGTTAAAATCCTCTGAACGGGGCCGCTCTTCACAGCATCGATTGATTGGTCATGGGCAGATGCTCGGGCAGACGGGTCTGTCTCTGTGAACGGGCTTTCTCCCTGGCGTCTCATCACCCGTCTCACTGCTGTGAACTTCATCCTCATGCTCTTGTTCTACTAACAATATTTGGTCCTCATTATTGGCAGCAGTTTGAGTTGAAGACGGATAGTCTGTATTTTTCAGTGACGGGGGTTCGGCCGCTGCTGTCGCCGGGAGGGTTACAGATGCTGGACCAAAGAAAGAGGTCACTTTTGGTAGACTGAATAAAGCTTTTCTTTTGTTGTCCGATATCTTTCGGTTTTAAGCACTACTGACATATGTTTCATTTTCCTCTTAAAATTATTTTCCTGTTCAAAATAACATTTTAACTTAACGGCAAAAAAGGCAAAGGTATAAACTACTGGTATTAAACTTCAGATCACTTAAGCCGTTCACGGGGGCGATAAACGTCGCCACGGTAACCGCGAGTTCAACCAATCAGAGACGTCAGTGTTATGCTTAGGATTGTGGGTAGTGTAGTATTTCTCCAGAAGATCGCAAATAAAACACGTTTTTCTTAAAACAAGGTGGATTTCGTACTGACTTGTGGTTTTTATAGGAGCAGAAACTTTCGTTTCACAACCTCGTGTGGTCAGTCTAACTCGGATGGTTTAGACATTATGGCTGAAAATCAATATCCAATGGAGAAAATTTGCCGGTGTTTTGGAGGCCCCTTGGAGGGCGGGAAACATAGGTAAGGTGTCAAAACCCCAAATAGTCCATTCAAGTCCCTGTATGAGTCACACACTTCATGTCCCGAGATGACTTTTCTAACTGAGAAAATTGATCTCTGAGTGTTGCCACCAACAAATGCAGAGATTCTAGCAAACGCTGTGCAGTATCTGAGTTTATGTCACGCTTCTGCTAACCTACTCGGCACAGTATCCCATAGATCTGCCATTACTGCAGTCTCCAATTTATCTAAATCATTGGTAAGTGATTGTGTTTTACTTCCAATACCGATGTCCTGCACAGATGCTGGGTATTAGGAGCCCTATTCTGACAGACCGCAGGACAACAGCAGGATCCCGGGCGTGGTGCGGGATAGCTCCTCATAGTTCACGGTCCGTTGAGATGGGAAAATCCTCTGCCGGCTGCACCTGATCCTCCGACCTACGTGTACTTCTATTTACATCCAATATTTGGTTAGGGAAATATAAAACCTGTTTACCGCCTTTGCTCACATTAGCTGCTGCTTGAGTCGTATCGTTGAGGCATTGGTTTCGCTGCGAGTGGCTTCTGCTGATGTCTCTGTTTCTTCATTTAGAAGAAAAACACTTGATATCGAGGTACTTTTTCAAGGCTGGCTATGTGTCGTGTTATTTTCTCTTTTTTTAATTTACGTTTTGCGGGCTCGACTCTGACTGGGGGAGGGGGTAAATGCACTGTGACCTGACCCAATCGCAATTCTTTATGCATATAGTTAATATTCTCTCTGTATATATTTTATCATTAACTGTTCATTTTGTATGTGCATCTCTTCCAGCAAAATAATATTTATACAAAACATGAAAAATATTTTAAAGTCTAGTAATTATCTTAATCACTTGGTGCCCCAGGGCACTCGCCCAATCCCGTCCATGGATAATCCGGCCCTGCTTACAATTTACGATAAATGTAATAAAATCTGAATAATCTCTCGCTTTACGGATTCACTGGTTATTATTTTGTTATTGACGTTCTACTTATCCAGTCGAAAAATCCACTTGTCCCGGACAAGCATTAATGTCGAGCCCTGGGATATTAAACATTATACAGTAATAACACAGCAAAATTGTGTGCATTTAACAAACCAATGAATAAAATCATGAGAAAACTATAAAATATATACAAAACATATAAATGCGAAATATTGAACTTCATCGAAGTGTAACAACGTATCTTTGATGGAATCTGTTATCAAAGATCTCCATAACCTGTCACGGTACAACTGTGGAAACCCAACTCAGATAATGTATAAAACACTCACGCTCGCCCAGTGGCCCAGTATTTCCATTTATCCTGATTAGCTGATTATGATCAAGATGGTGTACATAACTACCAGCTGTCCTCTGAGAAGACCAGGCGATCAGCTGTTTCATAATCGTAACTCACTCAACTCAACTCAACTCAACTCAACTTTATTTATAGATCACTTTCAAAACCACAAGTGGAACCAAAGTGCTGTACAGAAGGTATAAAAAAAATAAAAATAAAAATAAAAGTAAAAACAAAGACATAAAAACAATGCAAACATATGACATAAAAACTTACAAGTAACGCAAGTAACATGCACAATGTAATCACATTACTTTAAGTTAATGCGAATTACCTTATAATAACACAAATACAGTATTTACAGTCATGGGCGTCGGAAGCAAAACAAAGTGTGGGTCCTCCCCCAGAAAAATGTTACTGGAGTAAATGCCATTTCATGTATTCTGGTGCCTTTTAATTAAACGAGTAAACTAAACTCCGCTTCACGTCGTGCATTAAATGCACAGCTATCTGTGGATCATCCGCTGCTGATACCATGGACATTTGCCCGCATTGACAACTGAAAGCCGTTATTGATGTTTGCAACGCAATATGTGACTGGAAGGGTACAACGGGCGGTTGTTGTCGTCAGTGGCGTCTCGGTGAGAAATATAATGATTCAGCAGAAATGGACATTAATTTATTAGGGTATTCCTCATGTGGAATGGATTTGACTGACGGCGCTCTGAAAAGCGAACAGACATGCGCTGAATTAGAGACGGTAAAAGTGAGTGGGTCCAATATCATTGGTCTTAAAAAGTGTGTGGGTCTTGTCCCTCCCATACAGTATACAATGGTTCCGACGCCCATGTTTACAGTCAAAAATGTAGTACTGCAGATTAAGTATTTTCAAAAACAACAGTCTCAGTAATAGTTCATGGTGATGCTTGATGTCCAATGTAATGGACAGATGATTAATCAGAATTCAGAATCTAATCTAAATCTAATCTAAAATCTTGTAAAATTTGACTGAGACTATGACTCATTAGATATTGCCTGATGCTACAAAAAAAAAAATTTGTACCTGCAAGAGTCTCCTAGGATAGAAGGAATTGGTGGATTTTCTACAGCAACTTGGCATTTCTGACTGGCCATCGGCCATCTTGGTTTGGAGGGGGAATTGGCAGTGAATGATGATGCACTAGTGTCCACTGTAGAGGTTAATGTGCAAATATGCCATCAAAACCCATGCAAATGCAAGAAAATGCTTTTTGAACAGCTGTCCACTGTAGTGACCTCAGTGTGAAAGTGCTCACAGAACCCATGCAGCAAATCAGGCCTGTGGATCCATCTGTGGGTAAAGAGGAAATTACAAATGAACCATGAACATTTATGATAATCATATCAAAATAAGCATGCTTGTTTACGTTCATTTCATGGATCTTGCTTTTCCACAGATTTGACATTCAAAATGAATCAATGGCAAGTGCCTGGCACCCAGTGACATCACCAACCCTAGAATTTACATAAACCCCGCCCCCTGAACACGATTTATAGATTATCATGACAGAATATGCTAATCAATTTCTTGAAGATAACTACACATAAGCTGCATAAATTCATCAACTAACATTCAGAAATATCCTGTTGCTTCTACATGTTTTTCACTTCTTCTCGAGTCTCTCCATCTTTCTGACTCCAGTTTGAACATAAAAGGCTAAAAGTTTTTGAAATTTGCAGTGGTGTTGTAGCTCCGCCCCCTGTGCAGGGAGCACCAGCTCATTTGCATTTAAAGGGACACACACAAAACGGTGCGTTTTTGCTCACTCTCAAAAAGTGACAAATTTAATATGCTATATAAAAATCTCTGTGTGGTATTTTGAGCTAAAACTTCACATACACACTCTGGGGACATCAGAGACTTTACATCTTATGAAAAGGGCATTATACCACCCCTTTAAAAAAATGATGATAAAGCTAAAATAAGTCAAGAATTAAGTAGTACACTGTACCCGGTTTCTGAAATTTCTTGTATTTTACTGTAATATGTACAGTAAGATACTATAAAATATGTATCTATGGTTGAAGTGGCAGTTAATGCATGGACAAAAGATGAACCGGTAACTCAGCAAAAAGGTTAGTATATTATTTCTATTTTATGTAAAACAAACATTTTCAAATGTTTTCACTTATGTTAACAGCAAACTAACATGATTTACCGTTTTGTTTTCATCGGAATGGTTTTGGTGCCTTTTTCCCCTGACTGTTGGCCGGGTCGCTGTCACAGTGATATAGGAGTTCACCTATATTAGCCAAAATATTGTTTAGTTAAAACGATAAAAAAAAAAAATGTTTGTGTGTCCCTCTGCCTCTTTAAAGCAGCACCAATTAACTTTTCCTCTGCGGTCGCCCTACAGGTTGGAAGCGGAATTGTCCATTACCACTGTCGTAAATAATTTAGCCTACGCAGCCGACTGTCGCACGCGCACGCTGTCTGTTTATCCAGCAGCGGCTGTGGAATCAACAATGGTCACAGACAAGGTAGAGTATGATGCATGATTTTATGAAAGTATGATGTATTGCGACATCACAAACAAGCAATTGTAGCAATTGTAACGCTTGCCGTAAAGCAAGTCAAATTAGTAGTTTACTTATGTCTCATTAGAACTACAGAATCGCGACCCGATCTGGCAATCTTACATAGCGTGGATATATCAGATAAAGGACCGCAAAGCTGTGGCATAAGTGCATTTCACCATGTCACGACTTGATTAACCACTGAAACGATTTTGGAAACATCATTTTTAAGGTAAAAAATCTTACTTAGTGTTGCTTTAACGCAAGTTAGCTCATCAGGCGGAGTCGTCGGTAGCTTAACGTTAACCGCAGCGAACTAACGTGAAATACTGAGGTAAAGCGAGATAGACAGAACCCTTGTTTAAGTGCGCTAAAGTGTGCTAACCCAGTGAGCTAATGTGAAAACTAAGTTAAAGGGATAGTACACCTTAAACGGAAAATTCTGTCATCATTTACTCGCCCACAAGTTGTTCTAAACCTGCTTGAAGTTCTCTCTTCTGAACATAAAAGAAGATATTTTGAAAAATGTTGGTAATAAAACAGTTACTGGTCCCCATGGACTTCCATAATAAATAAAAAAATGCTATGGATGTCAATGGGGACCAGAAACTGTTTGGTTACTCGTGTTCTTTAAAATATCTTCTTTTGTATACAGCACAATAAATACATGAATGCAGGTTATGAACAAGTTGAGGGTGAATAAATGGTGACAGAATTTACAATTTTGAGTAAACTTTGCTATATTGGTATATTGCTAACCCTTTCCTCCTCAAGTTCTCCGCCAACCCGCTCTGTGTATCAGTGGAGAGCGTCAGCAGTGATGAACAGACCGGAGGGAACGGCTGCTGCAAATACAAAATAAAGCGCAGAAACTGATGGATGATGTTTTAAAAGTGCTTTAACTGCTGCCTGGTAAACCTGTTTTCTCCCCTGCCATTGGTTTCAATCAGCAGTTAAATTATATTATGTTTGCCTGCTTAACTACTTATACTTCAGCTAATGTAGTTGATGTCATCTTACTCACCTTATCTCTCACGCCACTGGCCTCGCACCGCTCTCTCACACCACCGGCCTCGCCGGTGAGATAAGGTGAGAGGCCGGTGGCGTGAGAGAGCGGGGCGAGGCCGGTGGTGTGAGAGAGCGGGGCGAGGCCGGTGGCGTGAGAGAGCGGGGCGAGGCCGGTGGTGTGAGAGAGCGGGGCGAGGCCGGTGGCGTGAGAGAGCGGGGCGAGGCCGGTGGTGTGAGAGAGCGGGGCGAGGCAGGTGCAGTGAGAGAGCGGCACGAGGCCGTTGGTGTGAGAGAGCGGCACGAGGCCGGTGGCGTGAGAGAGCGGGGCGAGGCCGGTGGCGTGAGAGAGCGGGGCGAGGCCGGTGGTGTGAGAGAGCGGGGCGAGGCCGGTGGCGTGAGAGAGCGGGGCGAGGCCGGTGGTGTGAGAGAGCGGGGCGAGGCAGGTGCAGTGAGAGAGCGGCACGAGGCCGTTGGTGTGAGAGAGCGGCACGAGGCCGGTGGCGTGAGAGAGCGGGGCGAGGCCGGTGGAGTGAGAGAGCGGGGCGAGGCCGGTGGCGTGAGAGAGCGGGGCGAGGCCGGTGGAGTGAGAGAGCGGGGCGAGGCCGGTGGCGTGAGAGAGCGGCGCGAGGCCGGTTGTGTGAGAGAGCGGGGCGAGGCCGGTGGCGTGAGAGAGCGGCGCGAGGCCGGTGGCGTGAGAGAGCGGGGCGAGGCCGGTGGCGTGAGAGAGCGGGGCGAGGCCGGTGGCGTGAGAGAGCGGGGCGAGGCCGGTGGCGTGAGAGAGCGGGGCGAGGCCGGTGGCGTGAGAGAGCGGGGCGAGGCCGGTGGCGTGAGAGAGCGGGGCGAGGCCGGTGGCGTGAGAGAGCGGGGCGAGGCCGGTGGCGTGAGAGAGCGGGGCGAGGCCGGTGGCGTGAGAGAGCGGGGCGAGGCCGGTGGCGTGAGAGAGCGGGGCGAGGCCGGTGGTGTGAGAGAGCGGGGCGAGGCCGGTGGCGTGAGAGAGCGGGGCGAGGCCGGTCGCGTGAGAGAGCGGGGCGAGGCTGGTGGCGTGAGAGAGCGGCGGGAGGCCGGTTGCGTGAGAGAGCGGGGCGAGGCTGGTGGCGTGAGAGAGCGGCGGGAGGCCGGTGGAGTGAGAGAGCGGCGCGAGGCCGGTGGCGTGAGAAAAAGAGATCGAGAGAGGAACACCTGAACCTGTGTTTTGTTTGTTTGTGTTTTATTATGTGACAGCAGTCGTCTGTGAGGGGCTGCTGTCTTTTACTTTCATTTTGTATTTGTTTATTTTCTTATTAAAAGTGTTGAATGTTCGCCTTTTCCCACCTCCTTCCCATAACAACGAACCTCGTTACACATTATATTTAAGTTTTATTTATTTTATTCATTTTCAGTTATCCATTCACTGGAAATCTAAGCTACAGGAATGTATTGTAAAAGAATGAAGCTTTAAGAATTTAAATGTAATGGATATTGAGGTAATTATGTTCCATCCTCGTAGGTGCATTCAGAATCAGATGTAGTGCTTTTATTAACGTCAAACTACATGCAGCATCAAGTTTGAGAGTTAGGGCAAATTCTGCCAACTAAATAATCTGGAAAATAATGTTTTTTTCCCCCTTGTGCCTGCAGGTCCATCCTAAAAATCAACCCTGATGCCACAAACACCAAATGAGGTTTGATAAACAAGGTTCGGGAGGAGCAGGTGCAGTTAATTAACCCAATCAGCACCAGTGGGGAGCAATCAGTAATCAATCTAGGACAGGATAATATCAGCAGAACCCACACTGGTTCCTTGACAGTTTATCAGCATCCCACCTCCACCCCATCTCCTCTCTTTCAATTCCATCTCTAGTTCCATCTACTCTTACCACGGGGGAATACTCTGGGTTCGGGCAGAATTCCGAGCTCGGAGCCCTCCACCCGGACAGCACGCCAAGTACGCACAATCTTTATCATAATAATTATATGTAGATGCGAACTCTTGAAAGGCACAGATCAGATGGAAATCTGGGAAGGTCCAGAGAAAAGCATCAGCCTGAACCCCTCAGTGTTTCTCATCAGAGAGCTTGTCAACTTTGACTGGAGAAATTACTGAAATGTAACAACACAAACTGACTTTTACTGTATTTTATTATTTTAAGGCCTGTTTTGCTTTTCAGTGTGTACGTCTTTGCCATGCTACAGATACGAATGGACCCCAGTGCCCGGTTTTTCAAAAGGTTTAATCCAGATAAAATTGATCCGGATTTAGTAATCCTTTTTTTTGCGATCCATGATCACGTAATCCAGCTTACTTTTGAGCCAGTTTTTCAAAGCAACATCGGATTGGATCAATCTGATCCGGATAGGAACTTTTCAGGATCACCAAATCTGGATAACCAGTGCTCAAACAGGATAGGAAATCACAATGTAGAACTATAGATATGTAAAGAGCAACAAGTAGAATAGCCAGTGTGGGGTCAATATAAGATTATTTTTATTTGAAATGAAAACACACACATTTAAAAAAAAACTAAAAACAAGAAAAACCCCACCCCATCCTCTTCCAGCAGTCCGCTCATCTGAGACCTACAACACAAACACTGTACATTGAGGATATTTATAACAAGTTTCAAATATAGATGTATTGAATTTTAAAAAAAAGACTTAATGTCAAATACTCCACAAAAATTTCAGACTTCCTCATCTGATGTGGAGAGACCAGCTTGTCTGAGCGTAGCCTTTAGGAGGCGGATCTCAAGTCTGGCCTTGGTTTGCTGCAGTTTGGTCAGAGTCAGTTGTTCCTCTGCCAGTCGAAGCTGTGCTTCTGCCCTTTCAGTCTCTTTTTTGCAGAAGTGCCTTGTAATCATCATCTTTGTTTGATGAAGGGCGCTTCAAGCCTTTCCTCTGAGATCCTGTGGTAACTACCACTGGCTCAACCAATGAGGATCCAGCCATCCCCTACAACACCTTGAATACCATCGAGAGCTTGCAACTCGTTACTCTCCGATTTTATGCATGTGGGACTTTCTATCAAATTGTTGGTGACTATATGGGAGTGTTGATATCAGCTGTGTGTGATGTGGTGAGAGATGTGTCAATCGCACTGGCTAGCCTGGTTAATGAATTTGTTTCTTTTCCAAAGGACAACCAGACTGCCCAGGCCAAGCGGGTCTACCTCGAAACCTGGGCAACATTGCCTTGTATGAGAGTCACAGGACCCGAAGGTCTCCCAGGCTGGGATCGAGGTGAGGACAGGGTGGAGGTGGAAGGCAGCAGATGCGGTAGATGTGGCTGAGTCGCGGCTATGGCACAGGGCACTGGTGGGAGCAGTGACTCATGGAAGAGCTGGCCTGGGTAGTGGCACAACATCTCGCTACAACAGGGCACAGGGGAAGGACAGGAGATCAGTGGTGCAGCAGGAAGTGCGGGCAGCAGTAGAGGAGCGGCGAGCCAGCAGGGAGCCCGGACAAGATGGGAGCATGCAGTGGACCGCAGAGTCTCATGGGCAGAGCTGTGGAAAGCAGAACCCCATCGCATACGGTTCCTGATCCAGGCTGTCTACGATGTACTACCGAGCCTGGTGGAGTCACCTGCCTGCAACCTCTGACTGAAGAGGGGGACCCTGGAGCACATCCTCAGCTGCTGTCCGAAAGCCCTGTGTGAGGGTGCTACCGTTGGCACCATGATCAAGTCCTGAAGGCCATAGCAAATACCATCAGCTGTGGAATTGGCCACTGCAAGCGCCTCCGCCCAGTAAAGAACACCATTGCTTTCGTCCGGGCTGGGGAGAAGCCAGCATTAGCTGCCAGGGCCGCCTCATTGGGCCAGCTAGCAACACCACGAGCCTGGGAGATGAAAGTTGACATGGAGAAACAACTGAAATTCCCAGAAACTCTCGCCACTACAATGCTGCAGCCTGACATGTTACTCATCTCAGAGACCTCTAAGCAGATCGTTCTCCTGAAACTCACCGTACCCTGGGAGGACCGTATCGAGGAGGCCAATGAGATGAAGAGGGCAAAATACGCTGAGCTAGTGGAGGAGTGCTGGAATAATGGGTGGCGACCGTGGTGTGAGCCCATTGAGGTGGGAGAGGGTTTGCTGGCCAGTCTCTCTGCAGGGCTCACAACATCCTGGGCATCATAGGGGCCAGCAAGCGAAGGGCTGTCAAGGAGGTCACGGGGTCAGCAGAAGTTGTCTCAAGGTGGCTGTGGACAAGGAGAGGAGAACCATGGGTGGGGTAGGGCTACCTGGACACAAGCGGGTCTCCAGGGTGAGAGTGTATGATGCTCGAAACACCCGAAACACTCCGTGACCCCAGGTAACATCAATGATGATGTATCCAGGTGGCATCAAGTTGATGTATGTTACAAGCTCAGCTCTCAGATTTTGTCAATTTTATTCCAAAATTCAAACAATAAATACAGTATATTACACTATATTACAAATTTATTATACTTATAAAAACGTATACTTATATAATGTTGTTATTATAATAAAAAACACAATATATTTAATGTTTACAGCATTAGGTGAGATATTGTTTTCTTGAGAAAATTTAACATATAGTCTACTGTACCTAATATTTTTTTCAGATGAATCGATATTGAATCAAGATCGGAATCAAATCACAAGAATTAAAATCGTGAAAATTGTGTCAAGCAATAATAAAAAACAGTAGCCAGTCAACGGCTTCGAACGCGGCTGAACCAATCAGAATCAAGGCTGAATCAAGTAGCTTCAGAATCAAAACTAAACGTTTTATAAAAACCAATAATCAGGTGAGAAGAGGGCGAAGCCAAGACTAGAGACTGACAGAAGAGCACATAGCATAGAAACAAGCAAAACAGAAGCCACACACACACACACATACACGCACGCACACACACACACACACACACACACACACACACACACACATACACGCACGCACACACACACACACACACACACACACACACACACACACACATACACGCACGCACAGTGTCAGGATCCTCCTCGGCTCTTTCCATTTCAGTGGGAATGAAAGCCTCCAACACTTACACAGATGTACTGTAGCCTTCATTCACTGGTGTAAGCTTTCCCACTAAATCCATCCCCACATTATCCCATATAAACATTCACCATTTAGCATCAACCATATCTGTGCATCAGAACATCGTATAGAGATGTGGGTTGGCTCTTTTGACTCATGCTAGCAAACAGGACTTCCAACATGCTACACATGCTAGAAGTGAATAGATACTTGTTAATAATGACTAAGTGTTAAAACATGTTAATAACATGCTAAGAAATAAAAATTCCATAGTAACCATCTGTGACAACTACAAACCGCCTAGCATCACCCTAGCAACCACTCAGAACACCCTAGCAACCGAGTGCTGTGTTTTGCCACCGCAAGTACCACTCACATTTTGTTCAGGAAATGTAATTTCTAGTTGGATAATATGAGTCTATTGAAATATTGTACATCATACCACCAATGATAAAACTGCTATATTATGAGTGTTGTGAGGGAGGGGCCTTTGAGCTCCTTGATGAAAGCAGACGGTTTATGATTACTAGGCTACTAGTGATTTTTTAAGTTGAAATTGTGTATAATGCCTAACCTTGACTGTGAAATATGTATGTTAGGTAGGGGACATGTGTTGAGTTTTGATATTTGGACTCATATGATTGCTGGTTTTGTGGTAAACCGTGTCCAGCAGTTTCAGGACATATTCCATTCAGGTTTTAACTTTCCACCAACAGAAGGCAACATACCAGTAGAGATCCACAGGGAGCATTAGAGTTACCATTAAAACCAATACAATTCCCATTATAGCCATTAAAACCATTACTAACTCTATGAGGGTTTCTATTGTTTTTCAGCAGCTGTGTGTGTGGTTTAATATGCAATTGGTTAATACAGTTGTATTTGTTAATACAAAACAAACTCACACAAGGGGATTAGAACCAAATCAATAAATATGTGGAAAGGAAATAATGATTTGAGTTTAAAGTACCCTATTCTAATCTGTATGTCATTTAAAGCTTTTACTAAGAGAGAGAAAACAGTATATTAATATTACTTTATTCAAATGATGTATCTGAAAACTACTGTTAGACCTACCTAAAAAACCCCAAAAAGTTTATTTCATTTGTACCCTTTCTTTTTTCTATTTTATTTATTTGTGCTATTTGTAATTTGACTATTTGTTACTTATTTTATTACTTACTGCTTGCTTATCTTTAATAATGGTAAAATTACATTAATTAGGCTAGTAGTTTTTACTGTAGTATCAAAATTGTAATAGAGAATTTGGATATTTCACTGATATCTATTTGAACCACTGACCTAATCCTCAGTCCTGCTGGAGCTGCTTTATATATGTGATGTGCTATTAAATGAAATATAAAATATGATAGAATGAACAGTGAAAGTAACAGAAGCTCATACAATACATTTAAGTATGAAAATAACTGAAGGACATATATACTTGCTAAACAAATTAAGCAAACTAATGATTCATATTCTTTTGGTTTCTGGGTAACACTTTATTTCGATAGTCACTTTAGACATTCAACTAACTATAAGTAACTTTGCAGCTACATGTCAACTAACTGTCATTAGAGTATTAGTAGGCTGTCTGCTTAATATCTCTTTATAACACTTTATTGTGTTGGTCCCCCAACAGACATTCTACTGACTATAAGTAACTTGGCAAATACAAGTCAACTTGTTCTCCCGGACCCTAACAGTCTACTACAGCCTACTAATACTCTAATGACAGTTAGTTGACATGTAGTTGAAAAGTTACTTATAGTTAGTAGAATGTCTAAAGTGACTATCTAAATAAAGTGTAACCGGTTTCTCTATCCAATATATTTTAAAAAATTCCAAATGCAGTGAAAATACAGGTATCGGTATCGGCAAGTACCAAAAATGAATTAATCGGTATTGACCGGTTCTTGAGAAAGTGGTATCAGTCGACGTGTTCAGACTTGGCTCGACTGCTCCCCCGCTGGCTCGTGTTCACATTATTACCTGGATCCGAACTGTGGTGCGTTTGCGTCGTCAGAGCAGAAACTCCCAGTGTTGTGCACCTAAACGTTTTATTCTGATTCTTAACCTTCACCAACCTTCACCAGCAAACGCTGGTTCCTCTACTTTTCTCAACATTAAGAGTTGCAGCTTTGTCACATTAAGCACAAATGTGCTGAAAGAAAGTGAGATGTTTTATTAACAGTGCTCATGTACCTGAAACAGACAAATGTGCCAACAAACTGCTCCGTTATTTATTTAGAGGACTTCACAAGCAATTCATCTCTCAAAAGGAAACCTGTAAACGGAAGTATATTCAGAGGTTCACTCAAACACCTCCTGTACCAAAGGAAATATCAAGGTTATAAATATTAATTTTCCACAGTTTTATTTCCTGGCCGTACTGATTCTGTCTGGAGTTTCTAGAGATGACAGTCCTGAATCAGAATAGATGTTTAACCACTACAATCAAACGTAAAGGAAAACGGAAGGTGGTTAACAAGGCTTTCATTAGTAATCTAAACATCTACACACATTAAGCTGAATTAGCCTTTAGTAGAAGGATATATTGCATTTGTACACATAAAATAAGAGTGGATTTCACAGCTATGTGCCTGTTGCATATAGAATCAAAAAGGAAAAATCCCAAAAAGCGCTGTGATGGGAAGAGACCCTGAGTGACTGTCTTCAGCTGGAGAGAAACTTCACTCCTGACTCACTTCTGAGTAAACGACGGTCTCCTCTCTGGACGGCTCCTCGACGTGCAGCGTGGAGTCGTCCAGCTGAGTGACGATGTAATGAGTGCCCTCGTCGTTGACGATCACCTGCGTGAGCCCCTCCTTCATCATCAGCTGACTGGCTGCGAACTGCAGCACCTCCTGCATCTGCTCAGACGTGTGCTGATTGGCCGAGCCCATCACCTGATCCGACGTCTCCTCGTACATCTGAGCCGGAGGCGTCTGAGCGTCGCTCTTCTGATCGGAGGCGATCTCTGTAGTGCTTCCCTGCTGGCCCATCTCCGTCACCGCGCAGAGCAGCGCGTCCAGAGCCGAGGAGGACTCACACACCCCGCGCTCCGCCTCCTCCTGCTCTCGAGCCCCTCCGGACGACTCCACCAGCACATACCGGGTCTGGTCCCGGGAGGCGATTAGCTGCCCGTCCTCAGTGAGGTGCAGCACCTCCGCCAGCTGGCTGGACATGGCAAGGGTCTGTAGCGTGGCGGCGGCCGACTCCTCCAGGGCCTGATCAATGGCCACCTCTCCCCCGCCGTAGCCCTGGATGATGATGACCTGCTGGAGCGCCTCGGACCCCAGCTCGGGCTCATCTGGGGCGAACGCCGCCTCGGCCTGCACGAACGACGCACCCTGACCCTTCAAGCGGCACTCGAACGACTTCGACACGATTCCTGACACAGACACAGGAGAGAGCAGAAACACACAATAAGTGGATCGTGTCATGAAATATGAACACAACACGGGCCTAAGACATCAAAACAAAGCCAAAACAGGACGTGATGTCACAAGATGTGAGCCTAAACAGCACAGAAAGCAGATCTTCAATAGTGTTTGACTCCTTTACAAACCAGTTCTCAGCGGGCATCATATGAACACACATGAAACAAGCGCGTTAATCCTGCATTATAATAGACTTTATATCACGCAATTCTGACTTTATATCACGCGAGTCTGACTTTATATCACGCAAGTCTGACTTTATATCACGCAAGTCTGACTTTATATCACGCAAGTCTGACTTTATATCACGCAATTCTGACTTTATATCACGCGAGTCTGACTTTATATCACGCAAGTCTGACTTTATATCACGCAAGTCTGACTTTATATCACGCAAGTCTGACTTTATATCACGCAAGTCTGACTTTATATCACGCAAGTCTGACTTTATATCACGCAAGTCTGACTTTATATCACGCAAGTCTGACTTTATATCACGCAAGTCTGACTTTATATCACGCAAGTCTGACTTTATATCAAGCAAGTCTGACTTTATATCACGCAAGTCTGACTTTATATCACGCAAGTCTGACTTTATATCACGCAAGTCTGACTTTATATCACGCGAGTCTGACTTTATATCAAGCGAGTCTGACTTTATATCAAGCGAGTCTGACTTTATATCACGCGAGTCTGACTTTATATCACGCGAGTCTGACTTTATATCACGCGAGTCTGACTTTATATCAAGCGAGTCTGACTTTATATCACGCGAGTCTGACTTTATATCACGCAAGTCTGACTTTATATCACGCGAGTCTGACTTTATATCACGCGAGTCTGACTTTATATCACGCAAGTCTGACTTTATATCAAGCAAGTCTGACTTTATATCACGCAAGTCTGACTTTATATCACGCAAGTCTGACTTTATATCACGCAAGTCTGACTTTATATCAAGCAAGTCTGACTTTATATCACGCAAGTCTGACTTTATATCACGCAAGTCTGACTTTATATCAAGCAAGTCTGACTTTATATCACGCAAGTCTGACTTTATATCAAGCAAGTCTGACTTTATATCACGCCAGTCTGACTTTATATCACGCAAGTCTGACTTTATATCACGCAAGTCTGACTTTATATCAAGCAAGTCTGACTTTATATCACGCAAGTCTGACTTTATATCAAGCAAGTCTGACTTTATATCACGCCAGTCTGACTTTATATCACGCAAGTCTGACTTTATATCACGCAAGTCTGACTTTATATCAAGCAAGTCTGACTTTATCCATTGACTGTCATAGTAGGAAAAAAAGAATCTGGAAGTCAATGGCTGCCGTTAACTGTGTGGTTCGAGACTCATACAGGTTTTGAACAACTTGAGGTTGAGTAAATGATGACAGAATTTTCATGTTTTGAGTTAACTGTCACTTTAAAGTATTTATCTGACTAAATTATTTGACAGTAAAAGAGGGAAATTACAGCTACAGGTTTTTATTTTTACATGCAAAGAAAAAAATGGGTCACACTTTCGATTAGGGTCCAATTCCCAATATTAACTTCAACTTTTGCCCGAATAAACTCCTAATTACTGCTTATTAATATTTATTAAGGTAGTTGGTAAGTTTCAGTATTGTGAAGGATTATGGGATGTAGAATATGATCATGCAGAAGTTGTTATGCATTACCAAAAATGCTCAGAAAAAGCGTCTTGGTTACGTATGTAACCTTGTATCCCTGAAGGAGGGAACGGAGACGTGCGTCAGATGTGCCGAATGATTGGGATCACGCTTCGGGAGCCTAAAATCTTCGAGTGTTAACAGAACGACCCAATGCACATTGGCGTGCGAGATTCGCATCTCGAGCTCCGCTCCGCAGCGCGGGTATACATACGGACGGGGATGCACGCACCATTATTTTTTTGCTGACAAGCTGAGCAGAGCCTGGGGTCAGCGGTAGTCCAACAATGGTGGCGACGGGACTACGTCTCTGTCCCTCCTTACATACATAATCGAGACATTCTCTTTCAGCCGGTTACATTCGACGTGCGGCGGATGTGCCGAATGATTGGAATCCAAATTAACACGCCACCTAGTGTTGCCACCTCCCAGTGCCTAGTGAAAGCCTCCTGATCCCCCCGCATTATTGAGGTGGAGATGGGAAAGGGCTCAGGCCAGGGAAGTCACTCTTGTTCCGCATGACCCACTAAGACAGACTTGGATAACACTGGGAAAGCGTGCCCTTTCAGTGGAAAGGGAGACTCTGCGGAAGCCACATGCTGCCCATAGAGAGATATCATGTGGAGGTTACATATACGGACTGGGCGTTTCCGGGCAGTACAACATATGGAATGTTACTGAGGTGGCTCCGGCCTAAGTAGGGGGAGAAACACCGGTCAGAGACGGCAGAGCAGGCTCTGCCAAGGGAAAGACACGGGCTCACTTCAGGGAGCCGTACAGTGGAAGAATACATATTTGCGAACGCCATTGCATCACATCATATGGGACCCAGTTTAGCACCAGGGCTGAGTATCGTAACAAAATTTTCGATACCGATAACGATACCTTGACCTCTATACCGCTTCCTGAACGATACTTTTTTCAATACCAATTTTATGAAACCAGTTTTAACAATATAACATTACCTTTAAAAAAAAGCTTTTATTCTTTCAGTTTGTTTTTTACACTCATATTTTGAGTCTGTAAAAAAGCACCAATAATAAAGTTTTCTATGTTTCCTAATCATTTAACAACATGTATTCTTTACTTCAATGAGCTCATTGTTTCTGCCGTAACTTAATGCATTGTTTAAGAATGAAACTGAATGAAAATTAATTGAAATGCATTACACACAGTCACCTCTGATATGAGGTGAAACGATATGTATTGTGAAAAATGCTATACAAATAAATGTGAATCAAATTAAATATAGGCTACTGGGGGGCAGGATATATGCCTCGCGCTCAGCACACGTAAAGCTTGCTGCAAAGCACTGGCAAAAGTAGCCTAATGATTATGGATGTGTCGGGAAACAACAGCAAGGAGATATTTTAATTGTTTATTAATACACAAGTGTGTTGGCTGCAAAGATGAATATGGCGATGCTGACTCATCATTCATGCAGTAGTGAACGCGTGCGTGCCTATATGGATTAGGTAATCAAACTATTTATATCTAATTGTTTCGTTTAAAAGTAGACATATTTTGACCGTTTTTAGGACTATTTCTCATGTCTGTGAGGCAAGTATCATATACGCTGAGTTTCGGTTCATTTGTGACGCGCTCCAGTTCTTGCAGTCGAAGACGGATAAACTTTCTACTCTCAAGTGTATTCGGTGCGCTTTTAAGTGCCTTATCAGATTTACCGTGTTGCCAGTGTTGGCAGCAATTATGTCGAAAATATTGCATTGCGTGCTTCTGGCATCGTGTCTGGTAAATAGGTACACTTTTGATCATTTCCACATATTTTCTATCTAACTGGGTTGGACGCTTACACACACACACACACACACACACACACACACACACACACACACACACACACACACACACACTACAGCCTCATGTGCGATGCAACTGGGCAGCCGCGTAAACTAGTGTTTTTCCGCCACAGCCAATTATGCTGCATGCTTATTGTTTCACTGACGTTGACGAGATTAACCACTTAGGTACCGAAATTTGGTATCAAAAAACAAGACATGTTTCGATACTCTGTAGTATCGAGGTAATTTGGTCGGTACCTAAAAAGTACCGAACTCGGTACCCAGCCCTACCTAGCACATGTTCTGCCAATAGATATGAGTGCTAGGCCTGGCGTCGGACACTCCGCCACCTCCGACTGCCGAGAGGTGTGGAGGGACTCAACAGGGTTCGGCTAAAGGGGAACTAAACTGGAGCAGAATTGGCGCACGTATCCAGACCATAATAGGAGAATGGCACAGTAAGTCGACACTTCAAGCGGGGCCTGCGGTGTTGACTGGATTCTAAGAGAAGAGCATACGGGAAGCTATTGGCTTGACAAGAGGCTTATAAAAATCTAGCGAACGTGTTTGGTGTCGCCTAGCCCGCACCTCTACAGATATCTGTCAGCGAGGCAACCTGTGCCAGCGCCCAGGAAGAAGCTACACTCAGAGGGGAGTGGGCTTGCAACCTGAGGGGACATGGTGCGTCTTGAAATTGGTACACCAAGACGATGGCATCCACTATGCAGTGGGCCAACCTCTGCTTGGAGACAAACTTTCCCTTCGGCTGGAACAGATGAAGAGCTGGTCTGAGGTACATGTATAGGAGCAGAGCACCAACGGGACAGAAAAAAGCCAGAGGTGGGTCTGCCTCCTCCGGGGGAAAATATCCAGGCCGGGGTCTCAGGATGACGTGAGAGTCGGCCAGCCAGAATTCCAGGCACAATTCGTAGACCGAAAATGCGTGCTGGTGCCCTAGCCTCTTGATGGACGCCAAAGCAAGCAGTAGAACTGTTTTCATAGACAGGATTTTTGACTCGGCTGCCTGCAATGGGTCAAAGGGAGGTCTCAGCAGTGCCGTCAGCAACAGAGATTAGTGCCAAGAGGGTACAGAGGGGGGGGCGAGGTGGATTCAGTCTCCTCACGCCCCTCAGGAACCTGACGAACAGGTCGTGCTTCCCCACAGATTATCCATCAACTGCATCGTGATGTGCGGCAATAGAGGCAACATACACTTTGAGGGTGGAGGGAGACTGGCTTCGCTCCAACCCATCTTGCAGAAAGGAAAGCACAATACCGACCGATCTTCGGGGGTCTTCTCAGTGAGAAGAACAACATTCAACAAACAGGTTGCACTTCATAGCATAAGCATGCCTTAAACTGGAATGCCACGGTGCTCTCACGGAAGTGATGGTGTCTACAACAGCTTGTGGTAGATCACCTAGAACCTCCGCCAGACATGGAGTTTCCAGAGGTCTGGACCCGGGTACCATGCGGTACCCCGTCTCTGAGAGAGGAGGTTCTCCCTGAGAGAAATGGGCTAGGGAGGGGCTGCCGAGAGGAGCATCAGTTCAGGGAACCAGGTCCGGTTGGGCCAATAAGGGGCAACTAGCAAGATCTGCTCCTCTTCCTCCCTGACTTACAGTGTCTGTGCGATAAGGCTCACAGGGGGAAACGCATACTTGCGTAGGCCCCAGGGCCAGCTGTGTGCCAGTGTATCCATGCCAAGGGTCCCCTCGTTCAGGGAATGGAACAACTGGCAATGGGACGAGTTCGGAGAGGCAAACAGATCTATCTGTGCGGCCACGAAGTGGTGTGATGTGTGATGCAAAAGTGATTCAAAAGTGATGTGTGCGTGTGCGTTCGGGAAGTCGCAGTGACAGAAACAGTGACATTCCAGTTTAAGTTTCAATGGAGTAAAACCTGTTTATGTCATTAAGAAAATGAAATTCTGTCAAATCAATTTTGTTTTAAAGACATGTTCATTTAAAAGCAGCGCTAATTCATCAGTGTATAATGTTACCCTAGAGATGCGCACATTAACCGCCTCCGAGTCCGCTGTTGAAGGTGGCGATCATGCATTTATAATTACGTGTAACAACACAGAATAATTGTATTTTGACCATCGGGTGCGGATCCTTAAATCAGAGAGCATTATTGGGGCGGGTGGATGATCTGTTTTTGGCTGTGGATTCGGGTGACGTTGGAGCTCATCCGCTGACTCTACAGGAGTCAGACTCTGCAGGCGCTAACAGCTCGCGGTGAACACGGCTAACATGGTTTAGCAAGTTAGTGGTATTCCATCTTGCATATTCTATTTGTGTGTGACATGAGCGCACACAGCGCATGTTTTCTCCAGGTCGTGCTTACAAGATTGTTCATAAGAGCTGAAATCTATCCAGATGTAGGCTTTTAAAGTAGTTGGAGCATTTTTAATTACTCGCACTCGCATCAGGCCTCCTTCTGCCATTGTATGCTACCGCGACACAGCACATACGCGACAAATGACGTCAGAAAAGCGTCAGTACATTATAATCGGTTATGGTCTATTACTGAACCGATACCGAATCGTCCTCGTCTGCATCGCGACGCATCGTAGAAACGATTAATTTCGACACCCCTAATGCCAATGTGCATTGGCTCATTCTGTTAACACTCAAAGATGATAGGCTCCCTAAGCGTGATCCCAATCATTCGGCACGTCAGACACACGTTGAACGTGACCGACTGAAAGGGAACAGCAATGACCACAACATAATCAATTATTCATATAATGAATGTTTTTCATTGTTTTTGCATGTGTTAATTTCTTTAAATGACAGCGTGGACAAAAATTATGTGGCAGAATTTGTCATGTTAAATTACATTATTTTCACAAATAAAACAATCGACTCCAAGCAAAACTACGCAATATGACTACAAAAATCTCAAACTCATTTATAATAATATTTGAAATAAGATGTCAGTTTGGTTGAGCACTGCTGCATGTTTAGATCAGTGCAGGTTATGAACAGCCACTGATGAAGTTTAAGTAGAAAATGAGGCGGACGAGCACCTGCGTGCAGGTAAGCCAGGTCTGGGTTCTCCAGGTCCGGGTGCGTCTCCTTCAGGTGGTTCCTGAAGTCCATGGGGCCGTTGGTAGCGTAGCTGCACTTGGGACAGTTGTACATCTTCACTCCCTCATGCTTGCCTGTGTGCAGGATGTGCTTACGGATGTTCTCTGCGCAGTTAGATCTGAAAATACAAACAACAACACGCTGAACAGATGTTGTGTTTCCTTTCATATGGAGCAAAACATCAAGACTGCTATGATTTATTGCATTAGTGGTGCTTTTTAAATGGTGCTTTTTTTAATGTGTCTGAGTCTCTTCTGCTCACAAAGGCTCATGTATTTGATCTCAGCTCCAGTAGAAACAGTGAAACATGAGTGTGAGATTGGTGTGCATGCTGAGAGAGTGAGACAGGTGTGTATGCTGAGAGTGAGACAGGAGAGCATGATGAGAGTGAGACAGGTGTGCATGCTGAGAGAGTGAGACAGGTGTGTATGCTGAGAGTGAGACAGGTGTGCATGATGAGAGTGAGACAGGTGTGCATGATGGGAGTGAGACAGGTGTGCATGATGAGAGTGAGACAGGTGTGCATGATGAGAGTGAGATGTGTGCATGCTGAGAGTGAGACAGGTGTGCATGATGAGAGTGAGACAGGTGTGCATGATGAGAGTGAGACAGGTGTGCATGCTGAGAGAGTGAGACAGGTGTGTATGCTGAGAGTGAGACAGGTGTGCATGATGAGAGTGAGACAGGTGTGCATGATGGGAGTGAGACAGGTGTGCATGATGAGAGTGAGACAGGTGTGCATGATGAGAGTGAGATGTGTGCATGCTGAGAGTGAGACAGGTGTGCATGATGAGAGTGAGACAGGTGTGCATGATGAGAGTGAGACAGGTGTGCATGATGAGAGTGAGATGTGTGCATGATGAGCGTGAGACAGGTGTGTATGCTGAGAGAGTGAGACAGGTATGCATGATGGGAGTGAGACAGGTGTGCATGATGAGAGTGAGACAGGTGTGCATGATGAGAGTGAGACAGGTGTGCATGATGAGAGTGAGACAGGTGTGCATGATGAGAGTGAGACAGGTGTGTATGCTGAGAGAGTGAGACAGGTGTGCATGATGAGAGTGAGACAGGTGTGCATGATGAGAGTGAGACAGGTGTGCATGATGAGAGTGAGACAGGTGTGCATGATGAGAGTGAGACAGGTGTGCATGATGAGAGTGAGACAGGTGTGCATGATGAGAGTGAGATGTGTGCATGATGAGCGTGAGACAGGTGTGTATGCTGAGAGAGTGAGACAGGTATGCATGATGGGAGTGAGACAGGTGTGCATGATGAGAGTGAGACAGGTGTGCATGATGAGAGTGAGACAGGTGTGCATGATGAGAGTGAGACAGGTGTGTATGCTGAGAGAGTGAGACAGGTGTGCATGATGAGAGTGAGACAGGTGTGCATGATGAGAGTGAGACAGGTGTGCATGATGAGAGTGAGACAGGTGTGCATGATGAGAGTGAGACAGGTGTGCATGATGAGAGTGAGACAGGTGTGCATGATGAGAGTGAGACAGGTGTGCATGATGAGAGTGAGACAGGTGTGCATGATGAGAGTGAGACAGGTGTGCATGATGGGAGTGAGACAGGTGTGCATGATGAGAGTGAGACAGGTGTACATGATGAGAGTGAGACAGGTGTGCATGATGAGAGTGAGACAGGTGTGCATGCTGAGAGAGTGAGACAGGTGTGTATGCTGAGAGTGAGACAGGTGTGCATGATGAGAGTGAGACAGGTGTGCATGATGGGAGTGAGACAGGTGTGCATGATGAGAGTGAGACAGGTGTGCATGATGAGAGTGAGATGTGTGCATGCTGAGAGTGAGACAGGTGTGCATGATGAGAGTGAGACAGGTGTGCATGATGAGAGTGAGACAGGTGTGCATGATGAGAGTGAGATGTGTGCATGATGAGCGTGAGACAGGTGTGTATGCTGAGAGAGTGAGACAGGTATGCATGATGGGAGTGAGACAGGTGTGCATGATGAGAGTGAGACAGGTGTGCATGATGAGAGTGAGACAGGTGTGCATGATGAGAGTGAGACAGGTGTGCATGATGAGAGT